>NW_008615155.1:277-634 GCF_000691845.1 Merops nubicus | reverse complement strand
CCCTCCATCCCTCCCTCCCTCCATCCCCCCAGCACCTTTCCAGGGCTCCCCAGTCCCAGCCCCTGGGGGTGCTGCCAGCTCTGCCCACCCACAGGCACTACCCCCCACCCCACCCCATCACTATGATTTTAACACTCCCAGTGTTTAATTAGCTGGGAGCTGAAGGCAAATTACGCAGAAATACAGCGAGGGGGGGGAAAAAAAATCATCCTAACTCCACTTTTTATGTGAAGCTCTGCCAATTATGCAAAATTATTCAAGGACTTTTCCCAAGGACAGCAGCTTCCCGGCGGCCGGGAGGAGGGAGCCAGGATTTGTGTCACTCCCAGCTCCCCCCCTGCCCTTCCCTTTGGGTTT
>NW_008615155.1:0-249 GCF_000691845.1 Merops nubicus | reverse complement strand
GTGGGGTCACGATAGACGTGGGGGGTTGGAGGGGAGCAGGATGGTCCTGGGCTGCCCCGGCCAGCTGGGATGCTGGGGAGCAGGGCAAGGCAGAGCTGGGCATCAGCAGCTGGGCTGGGTGGGGACAGAGGTGACAACGTGGGGACAAGGCACAGAGAGGGAGCACGTGTGCCAGAGACACCCCACGGGATGCAGCCACTGGCATGGGGGACACTGAGGGTCCTGTGCCTGTCCTCACAGGGAGGTTTC
>NW_008615154.1:0-10581 GCF_000691845.1 Merops nubicus | reverse complement strand
CCAGCATAGCCTTGTCCTCATGACACACCCAAAGCACATAAAGCACCCTGTCCTGCTCCTCCTTACACAAAATTTTGGTCACTGGGACTGTGGCTATAATTTTAATTAGCAGAGTGTTTTGTTTATAAAGAGTCTGCTGTCTGTAAAGCTGGTATCAGGGCATTTCCCCCTCTGACTTGCATCTAGTAATTTAATTTTTCTACTTAGGTGTTCGTGCTGTGCTTTTGTTTTCAGAAAAGCTAATGAAATTAAGTGCCCTCTTAGAAATGCTTCCGTGTCTTCCAGAACAAGATTAAATGAATGAAAGAATATTTTTAACATATAAAATAGCACAGCTGGGAGGGATAAATGAAGAGAAGAGGCATATCTATACATGACTGTTGTCTTCCTATAGAAGTAAACACACTTGGGCTCCAGGTTGGCTACCATCTTAGCTAGAGTTGGCAGTTTTAAATGCTATAATTATTTCCCAAGTTAAGAACAGAGGTATAATAAAGAAACTGAAATACTTCAGTAATGTTTAAGGGGCAATTTCTGGCTTTGTGATTCCACCATGGGATATAGTGTGGAAAAAAAAATCAGAGAAAGGGAGCAGCATTTACACCTCTTGATATCTTGCAGAGCTCTGGCAATGTCCAGGCTTTCTCTGCTGCAGCCACTGTATGTCCACCTCTATCTTTACAGTCCATGCAAGGGTAAGAAATAGAGAAAAATCAGACTCTGCACTAAGGGAGTGTTAGAATTAGTTTGAAATGTGAGTATCATCAGCACAGTTCATTTTCTTTACCTGAACTCTGTGTTGCTTGTTCTGGTTTCAGACCTCTGTCCTTTCACCAAGCACAGAAGTGTTATTTCAGATCTATATCAACATCCAGGACAGCCAAGAATATTGGTATATTAAAGAAAGATTTTTTAAAAAAATCTTATTCTGGTATCAGCTAATAACTTAGTGCACCTTGAGGAATAGGAAGACAAAGAGTAGGTCAAAACAGTCAAGCAAGCTCATAGGCTTGAGCCTCCATGAGGTCATTGCTGTAGCCTTCCAGAAGTCCACTGGTACCATTTGGAGCTCTCATAGGCATTCAATACTGTTACCTTTGTGAAGGGATTTGACAGGAAAAGTGCTGTCTTAATTTATTTAACTTGGTTGATGGATTGAGAGAACTGGCCTTTTTTTTCAGATAGACTAGAAGATAACTAGAAAGTGGTAAAACTGAAGACTTTGGTCATTATTGAGCTGGGCTTAATGGGAATAAATGACCCTGGGGGGAAGACTCCAGCATACGCCTCACATTGAAAACTTGTGAATTTCTAGAACTAATTCCCATACTTTTCTATTTACTAGGGGGCAAAAGTAATAATTATACTCATTTATTCTACTTCTTTTCTGGGAATTCATTATTGATGCTTAATAATGACTCATTTGTTATTGTTAACCAGTTTATGCAGTTTAAAAACACTTACTTTGGCTTAAGGGCAACAGAAATACTAAATCAAATCCTTCCTTCACATGTGATATTATTTGCTGAGGATTTCATGTCCATTACACTACCACATGTCCAAAACTGAAAAGGTTGGCTTAATAGCACTCTCTGACGTTTTCTTGCTTTCAAATGTCAAGTCTTTCACAGTTCATATGGCCATAAACAAGGACATGAATTTATCTTTTATTATGACTACATACCAAGAAACTTGACATCTTACTAATACACAAACATATATGTATGCACATAAATTATAAGAAAGCAGCAAACAGTCCATCATTAAAAGCTGGTGGCATAGTAAATCTATGAAAAAATGAGATTCTAACCAGTGATGGGTTTGTTGTTGCTGCAGAGGGTGGAAAACTGGCACCAGCTGAACCCCTTCAATTAGTTATGAAGGACAATTTGGAGCAGAGATTATAAAGCAGATCACAAATTCATTTTCTGTAGCTCTTCTACTAACAGTAAGAAATAGCTGCCAAACAGAATAATTTCATGAGTTTCAATATCAGGAACCTGGCTCAGGAAAACTATTTCCAGACTGAGCAAGGGGAATAAATCAGTTTTTGGCTGGCGGTTCCGCACAGGGATCTATGTTCCTTACAGGGCTCTCTCTGTCTTGCCACTCATGTGAATCACTGGTGCCCATGGAACTGCATATGCATAAAATTATATGAGAAGTGAATCATCCCCAGCATGCAGCTATTAGCCCACCATCCCAAAACTGCTAAACCATCTTCCTCAGTCATCCTGTGAGTCCTCAGTTTTGCTCTATTTTACTAACAGCAAATCCTTAGAAAATATAAACTGATTTTTTTTATAACATCTTTCATTGGAAGAGCTCTCAAATAACCTAGCACACAAGAAAGGATGTTGGGGCTGAAACATGGGAAGAGCTTGCCTGTCAAGCTTCCTCTGGTTTGAAATACAGTCAAAAAGCAATAGAAAAGAAAGAATTGCATTTGGATAGATACACGTAATATTGTATGACAAAGCATAACTACCTATATCCTGAGCTGTCTGTTTAAAACCTGAGGAGAAACTGTAAAGGAGAACCTAAGGAGACAGGAATAAGGGAATTGTAGTTTATGAGTGGTCTGAAGCACGGCTGCAGAACACAGCATACATTTTATGCTTGCTTGAGGGTAAGAGTGTAGAACACTGCAGAGCTCCACCTTCTACAAGGAGATAAGCACGTCCAGGGAAGAGTCATTTTCCTCTCCATCTACCATTCTTTTCCTTTAGCATCCTTGACTGCAGTCAAGGCACACCAAAGGCAAAGGATCTGATGTTCATGTCAGTGAAGAAGGACTCTCCTCCTTACAAAGCCCATGTTTAGCACTTCTCAGAATCTGATCCAACTTACTCAAACACTGTCTCATTTTAAAAGCCTGTGAAAATTGCACTTGCTATTAGCATAGCTGTTTTAGGAAGAAAAAGAGCCTTTGTCCTTTTTGTGTATCTTTGGGGTCTCTGGCCAGAGCTGATCTATGATTATTCAATTTTGGAATTATCTAACTCTGAACCCATAGGAAATCCACTCTCTTTTTTTTTTCCATCAGCACTTCAAATGTGAATAGATCACAGAGAGAAGCAGGAACAGCTGCTATTTCTTCACTCTTGGTTGGTGACAGAAACTGCATTTCATTACAGAGTTGAGATGAAAAGCTGATCTTCTCAGAGTGTATGTTCCTAGGCTGGTTTGTGTAGATGCATACTCAGGAGCTGAAATGTTATCAGGATTATTCTGCCTTGGTGGTGCTGTCATACCATTCTATATTACCCCTCTCTGAATAGTTAGCTAAGGTTATCACATAGATCATAGATTTCCTCTGATTCTGATGAAACTGGGATACAGCTGGAAAAGGCAATGTTATCTCTCAGGGACAAAAAGAAACAGTAACCATTGACCTTTGAGACAGTAAAATTATCAAAAAGCTTCTCATGTCTCTGAACTATAAGGAACTTTCTTTCTTTAGACTGGTTTAGGTTTTCCTCAGCTCAGAATTTCTTACTAAAAAAAAAAAATTCTTATTTAAAAAAAAAAAAGGTAGGAAGAAAAATGTCTTCTGAAGAGATAGAGACCTGCTTTGGGAGTATTTCATCTGACACACTTAAATAGATGGGCTGCAGTAGCAATGCCACATTCCCTGGGTAAAAAGCAGCTCTGTGTGAGATATGTCTTGTGCTTTGGGGTTTTTTTTCCCTTTCTTGCTGTCTGCTCCACAGCCAGCTCTGTAGGCTTCAGACAGGAGGCCTCTGATGAGATTTGTCTCAACGATCGTCTCTTCTGCTGTTTCGTGGGGATGAGATTGTTCTTTTTACAGGATCATTTATCTTTGTGATGGAGGTCCTGATTTTCATTTATACTTAGGCCACTTTGGAGTACTCTGGCAGTGTAATGGGGCTTTAAAATCAGCTCTGATCACATTTGTGCTCGCTTTAAAGCATTTCTGCTCTGACAGAATGGTATTAAATGGTCGTGGAGTACATGGGCATCAGATCTGTAATGTTTTAACTAACAGCTATATACCTCTTTTGAGCATGACATCAACATTAAGTCATCACAGGTAAGGACACCAGGGTAGCTCTGCCTCGAGCATATCCAGTACTTGTAAGTGGATTATCTGGCACAGGTGCAATAGCAACCAAGAATAAATGTGTATTATAAGAAGAGAAACCCTGATCTGGGAATTTACCAGTAGCTGTTACAGGGAATAGTATTGGCTCATTAATTATGTGAATATAGCAGTGAAAGTGAGGAAATGCATGAGATAGCTGAGACCAGACTCTACGATTTGGAGGTCACATTCAAGCTGTTGGCTGCACACAGAAGAATGCACCTACTTATAATCTGAGCAAAATAACCTGTTGATTATATCAGCAAAGGGCATAAGTGTCAATGAAAACCAAGGTTTGTACTGCCTGATGCAGTTAAGGGTTGCAGGGAGGGTAAAGGTACAGAACAAGACTTGACTTTGGAAATCCTGGTTTGTCATTTAAAGTTTTTCTGTCCCCCCAGTGAGATCCATGTGACACAAAACCCTTTTTAGATTGCAGTTCATTTCCCTTGACTTAAGGAATAAAAAAAAATAAAAGGGAGAGGAGGGTTGGCTTGTCATTAAAATACCTAATTGTATGTGTACATTTGGAGGTGTCTTATGTGAGCTGAGTGCCCAAGATCCCACTACTGACAGCAGAGAACTTGGGCTTGGCTCAGCTCAGCACCATTTGTGATACCTTTATGTATCCTGCCTGCTTCCTGGTTACCAGGGAAGAAATTTGCAGGTTTCCTATGGGCCCTTTTCATATCTGCCAGCACCTTACAATGACTCAAATACCTATGAACGTATCACAGCTAAAATGTCATGAATGGCTCTTTGTGGGCAACCAAATCAAGCCAAAGATGCCACAGTTTTAACAATACTTGTGTAAAGCAAAAAAAAAATCATTTCACTGAAATAGGGAAATTAAACTATGTGAACTCAGATCAAGAAACAAGGTGGTCCTCCTCACAGCAAGGAAAGTCCTATTAGGCATCAGGAAAACCACATATACACCCAGGCACACACACTCCCCCCTCACCTTAGGACTGCTCTGCCTAGTGAAGCTGCAAGTGCATCTTTATAAAGACCAGAAGTCATTAAACTCAAAACACAATTATCTAAGAAAACCAGTTTTTTTCAGTTCCTGTACTTGCAGAGCTATTTATTTATCATAAGGTATGTAGTAATTTAATTGCCTTTAAAATCAAGTGCAACTTTCTCTTCTGACTCTTTATTAGAGGATTCACTGCTGGCTATTCATGCACCCTGATTCCCAGAAGGATCAGCAGTCCCTGGACATGAGACATCACCAGCTGACCTTGAACATTATCCGTGTACTTAATGCACATCACTGCAGGTATGTCCTAAACAAAGACTTTTAAACATTCAAAGGATTCTATGATAAATGTTAACCATTAACTGAGCTGATCCACGCCAGTGCTTCATATCAGAGATAAACAGTGCGTGAGGAGCTTGTCCTTTTAGGAACATGTGAATATATTAATGTTATACAAGTGACATTTAGGGAAATGAATAGCCCATTATTCCATAGGGCTCTCATTAAAGACGAACTCTCCTGAGGTTGCTCAATGGCAAAGTTCCTAAGTGGATTAGTAGGAAGCATGGAGAGAATGAATGAACTTTGCAGTGACTGCTCTTAATGATGACTGCAGGTAATTAGAAAGATTAGAGGTATCTGGAGATTTCTGGGTCTAATAGTGGTCTAACAGTATTTTAAAAACATCTAACGATGGGGTGAATTGAGCTTTAACAATCATTTAGCTGGTCCTTCCATTAACAAGTATGTTTTATGTAATGCAGTAATTAGAAGTTAAATATTGGCTCAATAAATCTTTCAGGACTTGTCCTATTTGCAGTGTTGGCTATTATTAAATAGTAGCAGTTATGTAAATTGTAGTGAAGTCTTTTCAGTATCAGAAGATGTTACCCTGCAAACTCATTAGTCTTCAGCCACTGTATTCATGAAAAAGTACGAGACAAAAATATGTGCTAAAGGCAGTGCTACAAGCTGAGTACAAACCCAGGCACCAAGGTGACATGGTCAGGTTGAGCAAGACATCACCACTCACTGCCTTCTCCTGGGAGCTCAGCAAAGAACAAGGAGAGAGGCAGAAATCTCAGGAAAGGACCATCTGTCCAAAGAACAAAGGTTTTATTTTATCCTGGCTCTTAGTAGAGAGGGAAACTCCTGCATTCTCTTTATGTAAAGGTTTAAAGTAAAGATCTCAGATGGATCTGATTTTCTAGCCTGGGATTTAGTTCATTAACTGCTAATATCCCAGGAGTATATCAAAGCAATCCTTCCTGAGGAAGTGCTAAAATTCCCTAGATACTCAAAAGGAGAAAGATAAATGGCTGTAAGACCATCAGAAAAGGTCATGTACATCTAACTCATGTGCTCAAACTTAGATGAATAAGAACTCCCTCTGGAGGTTTTCACAGTCAGCTACCACTTGCCATTGACAACAAAGTGAATTTAAGCATTTCAGGAAGACTCATCTTCAGAGCCTTAAAATATGGCTCTGATACATGGTTTGGGTGAGCTGCATCCAGCTACACACTTCAATAAGTAATACATTGACTTGGTGAGGACAAAAAGACCCACACACAGATTCCAGCCACGAAGATAAAGGAAGAAATTTGGATAAAGCATTTATTTGTTGACTGACTTAATAACAACAGAAGGAGTTCAGCATTTCACACTGTAGAAGCTCACAGAAGGCTGGGACTATATTGGCTTCTTCAGTCAAAGTTCCTCACGCTGTGGTACACCTGGAAGGAATACTAAAGCAGAAGAGACATAGTGAAGCCAAGCAGACAGCATGGATATAGCAGCTGTGTTGGCAAACATTCCAGCAGACTGGGGGAAAGAAGAAGCTGCCTGACTACTCCATCACCTAACTACTCTGAGTAGGTACAGGGACAAGCAGTCAAAGCAATAGTAATAATAATAATAATAATAATACAGATTTTTTTCCCATACTTTTCTGTGTTCTAAAGCAGAAAAGCCGTTAAATTCACTAAAGTTATACTGTCTCATAGAGAGCCTAATAGCAGCAGGAGTGACACTGAGCTCTGGAGTTCCAACTGGACTAGGCATCAGCCTAGCCATGTCTCCTGAAGATGCCTTTTCCAGGCCAGAATCTCAGAAGCAACCAAATCCATCCAGAGTGCTTTACAGACCTTCAGCCTGCCGTTCTGACTCCATGGCAAAGTCAGGATTTATCTGGCTGTAGCTGCATTAAAAAATAATAATAATAATAAAGTAGCTTTGTAAGGACTTTTTTGTGTTCCCACCATCTGAAGACTCTCCATGGACTTTTACGCTTTGCTGTTCCTTCATCTTTCTTTAAAACCTTCTCCAGAAAGATTTTTTTTCTGTTTCTCTGTTTTTCTTTCTCTGATTAATGCTCTAGTGGAACATTTTATCTTTGCAAAACATTTTGAGAAGCATTTTTCTTTCAAGACATTGTCCCGAGGAAGGGCCAGCTCATACTGTGCTGCTTGCACAGAAAGTGAGGAGGAAGAGAAATAAAAGAAGTTAATTGTTTCAGAGCTGCAGCACTTCCCACTACCCTGGGCTCTGCATGAGGTCCTGGTGCAGCCACCAGAGCTGACTGTGAGAGGCATGATCTTGCTGACAACTCCTCTGGTGCTGCTTTAACCGACGTCACTGAGCAGCTCACAGCAAATGAACACGCCACAGAGAGCGGCAGGACAGCAGTGATGCAACCCAAGCTAAAAAAACCATCAGGAAACATCAGTGACCTCTGAGAAGCACAAAAGCCTTTCTGCCCTCTGCTGAACAAATGTGTACCCTCCTCTAGCCGTGCCTAGAGGTTCACCTCCCCTTGAAAGGTGCTCTGTTCAGAAAAAGAGTGAAAAATCAGAGCACAGCCACAACAATTAATTCCTCCTCGTTCTCTAAGCACTGATATATTTTTGTAGCTACACAAGCTAGCATAATACAACCTAGCTTACTTGACATAGGTTGAGTTTGTGCAACACACAGTGTTGCACTGACCTCTGAGTTTCTCCCAGAGCCAAGGATTACTAGTGGCGATGCCTGATGCTGTGGGGTAGCAGATTTGCTGGTAGGAAGCACTTAGGAATTTCCTCATTAGGCTTTGAACTAAAATCCACTAAAGTGAGAAAAGTCCAATCTATTTTCTTTAGAAAGCATCAAATTTTCTGGCCAGTGCTGGCAACTGCATGCCTGACTTAGCAGCCACTTCAGTTCTGTTTGCATTTGCCTTTCCTTCTCTTCTTCCTCCTGCTCGACCTCAGGGGGAAATTCTTGCTGTCTGTCCTAGCTTGCAATGCCACTGCTGGAATAATTGAGCTATAAGAGATGCATTTCTCTTGCCTTATTTCTTTTTTCGGGATTCAAACACTTTGCTTTACCACTTCTGCTTCTCCCATCTCCTCAGAGTTTTGTGTCTGGGTCCCTACCTATATGACAAAATCAGCGCTGAGAACTTTAATCCACCATCTGTCTCTGTTGATATCCAGTGATACCCAAGACACAGGACTCGTACCAAAGAGCCCTCTAGTCTGAGCATACAAATAAGGAAGGATATAGCAAATTCACAGTATTTTAAAAAAATAGCTTTAATGAGATTTTTCACCTCTAATCATTGCCAGTAGTGTAGTAGGTGTTTACTATTTTTCTTTCCTTACATTTTCAACAGTCTTCATGTGTCATTGCCACGACAGCTCATTGAATCAGCAAGGCCAGTGTCAAATGTGCCCTTTTCTGCAGTGACTGCCAGTTGAACTGAGCCAGTGGTCTGCTTCCAGGTCAGGGATATCACAGCACTGATTGTTACTCTGTTCCTTTTGCATTCATATACCATACACTTGGCTTTGCACCCAGAGAAACCAAACCTAAACAAAAAACACCCCCAAAACACAAAAAGGTGGACTTCTTTTTCATTGGTGACATACGAAAAGTGCATTTTTTGCCACTTGAAAGCAAACTCTATCTCTTTTGTATGTCACTGCATTTATGGATTATTATCAAGGAGAAATATGGTTCATTCCTTGGGAATTACTTTCCCTCTAAGATTTTTCTTTTATTTACTTATTCATGTGCCTTGTTCCTCCGAAACTGACTCGGTTTCATGACATCCCATGTTACTCTTCTACTGAAACTGTACAGACTACATCAAAGCAAGCACATCTCACAGAAGTGCCTCCACAGCACATCACGAACTGCGCAGCTCCCAAAGAGCAATTTAAAATGAAGAACAACCTTTTCGAACATCCTTTTCAGAACTGCACATGGACATTAGCCAGACACAAGACTGAGCTGCAGAGGGTGCATTAAACTCCCCATCTGCTCTTTGCAGTGCTCATCACTGATTTATAACCCACAGTAAAGTCATTTGGCCAAAAAAAAATCATAGTGGATGAGACAAGTGCACCAGAAGGCAGCTGAGCCTTTCCTTCTACAGAGTCCACGGAAGGAAATGTGTCCCAGCCAGCCAGCACTTTCCCAGTATTTTATTCCAGAGGATGTGATGTCTGTAGGTAAGTCAGTCTTCAAATGAACTAGTGAACCCAGACTTTGTTCTCATTGATGCTGCTGTATAGGTATTATCTTAGTTGGTCTTGGCACGACTGTTAGTTCACTCCCGTGTAAATGATGTCAAAGTATCCCTGAAGGCCTCAGCAGCTGTCCTGAAAACTTGGAAGATTTTTCAGAATGGCACCCACATATTTCCACTTCTCAAGGAGCCTGTTTTTAATAACTCCTTCATTGTGCCCAGCTCCTGGTTGTGTTGCTGTGGTATGACCCTCTGCAGACTGCCACAGACAAGCCTGCATTTCATAGAGTCACAGAAAGGTTTGGGTTGGAAGGGCCCTTAACTAAAGATCATCTAGTTCCAACCCTTCTGCCGTGGACAGGGACATTTCCCATGGGCTGCTCTGCCCAGTTAGATGTGGACTTTGCACGGCCTCTCTTTGGAAGAGGGCCAGCCTCGGGAGCTCCAGAGGAACACATTTCGGCGGTGCATGCTGCGGGACAGCCGCTGGACTGGAGCAGGTGTCAGTGGGAGTCACAGGATCCTTCAGGCTGGAAAAGATCCTCAAGATCATCATGTCCGGGACATTTCCCATGGGCTGCTCTGCCCAGTTAGATGTGGACTTTGCACGGCCTCTCTTTGGAAGAGGGCCAGCCTCGGGAGCTCCAGAGGAACACATTTCGGCGGTGCATGCTGCGGGACAGCCGCTGGACTGGAGCAGGTGTCAGTGGGAGTCACAGGATCCTTCAGGCTGGAAAAGATCCTCAAGATCATCATGTCCAGCCGTTCACCTGTCTCTACTGTACGAACCACGTCTACATGACTTTTAAACGCGTCCAGGGATGAGGGTGCAGCCTCTTCCCGGGGTGTTTGACGGCCCTTCCAGCGAATGACGCGTCCGGTGCCCGATAAATCCCGGTGACTTCCACCCTCCCACCAGCAGCAAGGCGCAGGGGGTTCGCCCCCCACCCCGGGCAAGGGGAGCGCCCACCGGCATCGACC
>NW_008615153.1:0-264 GCF_000691845.1 Merops nubicus | reverse complement strand
GATTAGGATGAGGAGAAGAGGCTGAGGAGAAGGAGGGCGGCAGCCCGTTGGGGTTAGCGGGGGCGAGTCCGGGGGCCCCCCTCCTTGACCCCTCCTTCCTCCCGCAGCGGACCCGGCGGTGCAGATCGAGGGCAACCCCCATTGCTGCTTCTTCAACTTCAGCCCCAAGGTCATGTTCACGAAGGTGGTGAAGGCCCAGCTGTGGGTGTACCTGCGGCCCGTGCAGCACACCCCCACCGTCTACCTGCAGATCCTGCGCCTGAA
>NW_008615152.1:392-735 GCF_000691845.1 Merops nubicus | reverse complement strand
TGCCTGCCGGCCCTTGGAGCTCCTCAGGCTGCCTCTGCCGCTCCTGGTTTTACCTTTAGAACAGACGCGTGGCTCTGTCCTGACTCCCCTTTCTCCTCTCTCTGACAGTATCTGACCAGGCGCGTTCCTCAGAACCCCAAATACCAACACATAAAAACCCGCTGCCTGCCGGCCCTTGGAGCTCCTCAGGCTGCCTCTGCCGCTCCTGGTTTTACCTTTAGAACAGACGCGTGGCTCTGTCCTGACTCCCCTTTCTCCTCTCTCTGACAGTATCTGACCAGGCGCGTTCCTCAGAACCCCAAATACCAACACATAAAAACCCGCCTGGATACCGGTGAGGGCA
>NW_008615152.1:0-246 GCF_000691845.1 Merops nubicus | reverse complement strand
CTTCAGGCTGTCGGGCTCTGTCGTGACAGTTCCTGTAGAAATTGCTGCTCTTGGAGCTTATTTCTCTGGGCTTTCCTTGTGTGAACTAATATCTTGACAAGGGTGTAAGCCAACATAATTATTTTGGGTGGTATCTCCGGGGTTTTGTTGTTGTTAAAGTGTTGGAATTTTATTTTCCTGGAGTAATTTTGTTTTCTGGAATTTCCTGGAATTTTATTTTCCTAGAATGGTTTGGGTGGGAAGGGA
>NW_008615151.1:984-1262 GCF_000691845.1 Merops nubicus | reverse complement strand
GAGGGGGTCCACCTGAACATGTGGGAACACGCCTGAACACACGCCTGACCATGCCTGAACACGCACATGAACACGCCTGCACACGGCTGAACATGCATGAACGTGTGTGAACATTCAAATACATGCGTGAACACATGCGTGAACACATGTTCAAACATGCCTAAATACACTTGTGAACATGCCTGCCCACGCCTGAACACACGTGTGAACGCGCCTGCATACGTGCCTGAACACGCCTGCACATGCCTGAACACAGTACTATAGAATCCTTTAGTTAG
>NW_008615151.1:0-815 GCF_000691845.1 Merops nubicus | reverse complement strand
CTGGAGGGTGGCTGCCCCAGTTTTTCTTGTCCTGCCTCTTGGCACCGGAAATCCAGTACTGGGAATGGACCAGTTCAAAGCCCTGTCAATCGGCCAGGCCGTCTCGTGGGCGAGGATTCCCTTCCCCTTACGAGACAGGTCTCTCACCTTTGGTACTAGTATTGCCGGTGCCGTGTAGGCTCTGCTCTTACCAGGAAAACCAAAATGGGGGTGGTGGCACTGACCCCAGAGCCGTGCATTGATAGGTGGGATTTTTTTTGTTTATTCCAGTGTTCCTGCTCTCAAGCAGTAAGATTTTAGAGAAGATAACCTGTGCCCCAGATTCCCTTAGCAACTGTCCCAAAGCCCCGAGATCTTTTCTAGTTGTTCTTACGCAGCTGCATCTTCACCCCCCACCTGGAGGAAGAGTAGGGGGTAGTAATCCAAGGACCCCGCTAGGCTGGGAAGTTTCAGAGTCGTGTCCTTAACCCTGTCTCCAGGGAGACAGCAGACCTCCTTGTGAGGGGGGTCTGCCCCACATAGGAGACCTTCTGTTCCCTTCAGCGCAGAGTCACCTAGAACACTGACCCTGTGCTGCTTCTTTTTTGTGTGTGTGGTGGTGATAGAGGCAATGGGCTTTACCAACTCTGCGTAGCTGTCCTCTGTACGGTTAGACCTTTGTTCTTGTCATTGCTGGGGGGCTCTCCCTCGGCTAAGGCCTCATACCTTTTACTTCGAGGCACCTGGAGGGGGGTGGGAGGGTGGGCAAGAGGGGACTCAGCCTGCTGCCTCTTCCATGAACCCCTCCAGAAGACCACACACCTGTTTCTGGCAAC
>NW_008615150.1:5385-5604 GCF_000691845.1 Merops nubicus | reverse complement strand
AAATAGAAATAGAAATAGAAATAGATGTTTCAGTTGAAAGGAGCATGACAGCTACTCCCGTTGTACATTTTAAAAGAGGGTTTGGAATTGATGTAATCAACACTTCCAAAACTATCAGGAGAAGCTCCAGGCTGTTCACAGGCTCACTTGCAAGGGGATGCAAAGCAGCTGGAGGCCAGAGCCCATCCCAGGTGTGTTCCCCTGCTGCAGACCCCCAGC
>NW_008615150.1:0-5374 GCF_000691845.1 Merops nubicus | reverse complement strand
TGCCCGCTCCAGCCGTGAGCTGGGTGACAGCAGGGCACGGGCAGGCTGGCCACCTGCACACCTCTCCTGGGAGGGGCAGGCATCTGTCAGCACATCCTTTGGGATTTGCTGCCTCACACACCAAGGGAGGAGGCTCGTCCTCAAACCCATCCCCACTGTGCCCGTGGCCAGGGGAGAACAAAGCCAGAAGTGAGTTCAGAGAAGCAGTCACAGGTTTTTCCATTGATTTCCATTCCGGCTTCTTCCAAAGGTCCTTTTTCCTTCCTCTGTGTTTTATAAAGTGCTGCATACACCTACTTTCGGCTATAAATAAGAAATAATCATGTGCATTTAACACTTATTAAAATTCTTTTTAAATTTATATGCAAAAGAGGAGCAGCCACAGGCTCCTGGCAGGTTGCCTGTAAAGCCCTTTGTTCTGCAAAGATCGTACACCACTGATGGGGCAGATAAATTTGTCTTCAGTGCCATAGCCTTGTCTTTGCTCTGAATCTTTTTTATAACTACTGGAAGGTGTAGGTTGAGAAATGCTGGTTTGATTAGCTGGGCTTGTGGTTGGTCCCTTTTCATGCCAAATTCATTTAAGTGTTCCAGACGTGGCATACACCCATGGAATCTACAAATATATCTCTCCCCAGTGCGTCATAATTCCTGGGGTAGTAAGTGATGAATCATCAGGATCTAATGTGAAGATAAGCTAATTAGCATTAATCAGAGCTCCTGCCCGAGGTGGGAAAATGCTAGGTGAGCAGTCTGTTGGCTGCCATCAGAGTTATTTAATTATTTTATTTTCATTTCTTTCGATTTTACAAACCCAGCTCTTCAAAGCTCCCAAGCTCACAGACTGGTAGTCTTCAGTGCCATGCAAAATGGAACAACCTTTTCGTGTCCCTCAGCCTCTATCCTGCCCTGGATCTCATCATGGTCTTGCTTCATGCATTGCCTGGAAATCCACAGACTGTAGCTGGGTCATGCTGTGGTGTGGGATGGATGCTGGACTTGGGAGCTTCTCCCTGTGAAAAATCCGCCTGCAGCCCCCTCCCATTAAAATCATTAAGTGACTATCTCCAGAATTTAATTTACTCTTATTGCAATATCACGGAAGAGAGAGGTCCCATCACGTGTGATGAGTGATGATGAGAGCATTTCCTTGATGCAGGGCACTTGTGGTATCAGGCTGTGTCCCCTTCTCTCTACTCTGGGGACCAACTTTTTGTCGAAATCCTAAACATCATATTACAGCGTTCTTCTTCCAGTCATGTACCTTCTAGCAGAAAATCCCAAGACACAGGGATGACTGTAAATGAGTGTCTTCCCCTGGTCAGGGCAGGGCTGTTGCAATCAGTGTTCAGGCCCGTGGTGCAGAAGCATGAGGAATTCAGGCTCAGCAGAAAGCCACCAGGGAACACCACCCTCCGTGACCGCTGGCCCATCGGAGGGGTTGGTTATGACAAATCCTCCACGTATGGGCATCCCCAGTGAGCCTCTAGATTTTGAAATCTGTTGGCTTTGGTGCTGTGTCTCCTCCTCTGCGTCTCCTGCAGGTGTAAAGGGAACCAGGATTCTAATTGAGCCATTAACACAAAGATAATCAGCTTCCAGTGAAACTCAGACCCTACGAGGTTCTAGTCTGTGGGCTCAGGAGTCCTACAGAACTCAAGTCCACGTGGCCCTTTTCCTACCCTGCCCAAGAGGCATCTTTGCCACCCAAAGACAAAACTGAGATTATCTTTCCTTGAAACTGCTGGAGATCTGCCACTGGAAGTGCCTTTCTTTGCTCTGGAGTTTGCCATGACTTATAATTACCCTGACTCTTCATTAGGGTGAAACCCACCCCTTCCTCATTGACAGTGGCACGTGGGATCTTTAGAGAACCCACTGAGGACTTTCAGAGCAGCGTTGGGTCAGTTTTACCTCTGGAGCTTGTTCAGATGTAGCATAACGATGGCTTTTCACAGAAACTCAGTTCTGTAGCTCTACACTGAGATGGGAGGAAAAAAAAACCCACAAACAGCAACATGAAAAGTGCAGGAGCACGTAGCTGCTTCTTCTGCTGTGCTGAATAATACCTGGGCCAGCTGAGAAGGCTGGTAGCCACCAGCAGATGTCATTGTAGCCAGCATAGCTTAGGATACGTTGGGTGAGAACAGATACTGCAGGTACTCAGATAATACCCAGTGGAAGGTGAAAACCCAAAAATACATCATGTAATCTCTGATTGCCAGGCAGCTCATTCTTAGATCACTGGTAGGTAGTTTATAGTAGATAGAGTAGATAGGAGGGATTAAATTCCACACTACAATTTGTTTTCTGCTGAATAATTATGATTTATTAGTCCCGAGTGCAAATTAGAGTAATTTACAATATTAATAATTTTTCTGAAAAAGGAAGGCACAAGCAGATTCTGTTTAATGGGAGTAGTTGTGCTCTGACCTAACGAGGCTGGGGATTAACGAGGAGGGTGGGGGGCTGCCCCTCCAAGGGGGGTCTCAGGGCTGCAGCAGGAGATGGGGGCTGAGCAGAGGACTAAGTGTTGTCTTGGCTCCTCTCCTTTGTTTTCTCCTCGAGTCTCCAGGACCTGGTAGTTTGTGCACATCCCAGAGTTTGCAGTTGTGTTGATGCTGCTGAAGCCTCAGCAGTGATTTAGTCTCGTGGCCAAATCACCCTCTGGCTGCACCATCCCCAGAGCCTGCCCAAATCTGTGGGCTGTGCCCAACCCCTTCACCCAGAAACTGCCTGGGTGGTGATGCTGTGCTGCTGGAAACGGGCCACTGAGACCTTGTCTTGATGTCACCTCCTGGTCCTCCAGTTCCTAATCTTCATAAAGTTTTATGCTAATGGCTGTGGAGTCCCAGACAACACTCCTGTTGAAATCAGTGGCAAAATTTGCTGTCGTAAAGACAAAATAAGGAAAAATGCTCATCAACTGCTGTTCCTCAGTCATTTCCCCTCTCTTCTTCTCTCTCAGGGGTCAACAGAGAAACGCCACTGAGCTGAATGTAAGAGCTTGGTTGGTGACTAGGAGTTATTATTATAAAATGTATAGAAATACCTTCCATAAAATCTCCTGATATAAGCAATATTTACTGTTTGCATGCTGATCACAACCAGAAATGAGTCTTGCTGTGCTGAGTCTGGTTCAGATGCAGGAGATAAGAGGTCTCCACCCTAAAAAAAACACTTTACAGTTAAGAAATGCAATCGCTGTTCAACTCTTGGTCTGAATATAGCCCCGTGCAAATACAGAACAGAGGCAGATGGATGTGAAGATAAGAGAGACCCACTAAAGGCAACGTTTTATGGGCCATGTCACCAGGCTCCTCAGAACCCAACAAACAAATATTTGTCTGGTGGGAAGCTTTGGGTGAGTGGTGAGGCTCTCAGAGATAACCCACTGTGGCCTTGGCTCAGCACACAGCCCCTCCAAAACCCAGCACCTTTCATGTGGTGGGGCTGGGAACTGGGGTTGGGGTGGTTCTGCTGGGGGAATGGCACAGGGAATGGCACAGGGAATATCCCAGGGAATGGCACAGGGAAGGCTGCAGCCATAGAGCCAGCACAGGCAGATGTCTTCTTGTGCCAAGGAAGTAAAGCTGGCTTCTGAAATGAGTAAATTCGAGTCAGAGCAGAGGTGTTAAAACACTGCAGAGCTCAACAAGCTAAAATTTCCTGCTGTTGTTAAACTCACAGAGTTTAAGAGGGATTTTCTTCTCTAGATCCTGCACTTCTTCCACGTGCAGCTCTGCAGAATGGGCTGCAAGCCCCTTCTGTGCTTTGTGCACATCTCTAAAAGAAAACACAGCAGATAAAACACTTGAAATCTCCCAGGCAAGTGAGGAACAGCATTTCCCACTTTTACACTCTCTCAAAACCTGAAGGAACCCCTGCCAGCATGGGAGATGACAGCAGGTCTTTGACCTTGAGTGAGATAAATCAGTGGGAAAACTTCCACTGACTTCAGCACGGATCGAGTCTTATTTTCTTACTTTATTTAGCTTCTGCTGAAAGCCATTTGGAGATGTGACACGATGTGTGTCCTCTCAGGGGGCCGTTCAGGAGATGCTGGTGCAGGGGACCAGTGACCTGAGCATAGGGACACATTGTTCTGCCCTTGGGAGGGTCAGCCCCACACACCCCCAAGCTGGGGACTTATGGACTCGCCTGCTCTCAGATGCAGGTTCCTTCTAAATCCCATCGACTGCCTCTTGGCTGCATTTGGGGATTTATTTCATCAGAAAGTCCCAGGCTACTTTATATCATGAAATAGTAGAGAGAGCCAGCCAAAAAAATTAAAGGGAAGATATATTAAGCATGTATTTTAAGAAGAAATTACTTCTTCTGTGTAGCACCTCAGTTAAAACCAAGAGAGGTGTAAAAAAGCATAATCCTTCATAATCTATCTGGATTTTTACCTTTTGCATACTGAGGGGCTTAGATGGTGGCCGTAAGATAGATGGGTTTATTTTTTAATTGCAAACTTAGCAGGGAAAAATGTAAATCCTAACCCAATTGAAACAGTGTTTTAATTGGATTTTTCAGCACGTGTACGATCCACTGGTTGTGAAGAGCACTTTTACTTCAAAAAATCAAATCCTGGTGTAGGATTTGATGGGGTAGTGATGTCCTGAAGCAAGGAATTTCTTTTTTTTTTGCCTGTGGATCATTGTCCTGATAGTGAGAGAAGTTTTTCGTTCTCAGATTTTTGGAAAGCAGGTGTGGGACACACAGACTCAGGCCCTAAATAATACCTAGGCTGAAAAATTGAAGTGTAGGCATGGAGGTCGTATGCATGCAAGTAGAGTAAATACATTTATTTTTAGTATAATTGATGTTCTGTGTAACCTCAGTTTCATCATTCAGCAAATAGTCAGTTATTGTAACAGGTCAGAGGACATTGCAAGTAAATTAAACTAGAGTCTGTGTTGAAAAATGACCTACAGTGAAATAGCTGATCCCTGGTAGAGGGTTAAATGAGTTAATTATCTGGTTAGGAAAAAAAGTCTATGCCAGAAGCTTGATAGATACTGGTGGCACCCTGGATTATCAGTGGTTCTTCCTTCTTCTTGAATTTTTTTTCTTCTTTAAAGAAAAAATTTTTCTTCTTAAAGCTTTATGAAGCTTTCAGTAGCTTGATCTAGTTGGAGATGTCCCTGCTTATTGCAGGGGGGTTGGACTAGATGACCTTTGGAGGTCCCTTCCAGCCCAGACATTCTATGATTCTTGATTCTATGATTCTTCTTTTCATCTAAATGAGTAAAAATGTTGGGGCAGTTCTGCTGAATCAGTTTGTATTTCATGGCAACAGAACCCAAACATCCCCATGGAAACCCTGAGGGGTATTTTATATATATATGTCTATATAAAATATATTTGT
>NW_008615149.1:0-336 GCF_000691845.1 Merops nubicus | reverse complement strand
CTGTGCCAGCCTGGCTCCTGCCTGGGCCCCACCTGCTCGTGAGCCAGAGTGCTGGGGATGCTGCCTGTGCTCCCAGCAGGGCTGGTCACAGCTTCACCTGGAGCCCTCTGCGTTGCAGGCACCTTCCACGAGATCGTCTGCAGGCTCCTCCAGGCAGAGCTCTGTGAGGGGGGGGTGAGCCCCCTGCAGCACACCGGCAGGGACGGGAAGAGTCAGTGTGGTGAGCAGCCTGCCTGCTCTGCAGGCACTGGCAGAGGCTGGGACCTGCCTGCAGAGCGACACCCTCCTGGGAAGAGCTGTGTCCTCTGCCAGCCCCCCTTGCTGCCGTGGGGGGGG
>NW_008615148.1:0-1418 GCF_000691845.1 Merops nubicus | reverse complement strand
CCCGGAAGGCGTTGGTGGCAGCACCCGCAGCAGCGTTGGCCGCCGCGGTGCGCACCGCCTGGTTGGAGAAGACCCCTGCAGCAAACTCCTCCTGTGCTTTCTGGAAGCTGGCACCCGTCCGGCGGTACAGAGAGTGGATCTGGAGAGAGGAGCAGGCTTGGGCTCAGGGCACCAGCCCCGTTCCAGGCCCTCGGTGACCAGAGCTGTGCCCCCATGCCTGCCAAAACCCACCCCTGTCCTCCCAAAAGGGTGCTCAGGCCCCAAGGTTTGATCTAAACTCACTTTTTTCAGCATAATGATCCCCAAGACAGACACTGCTGTAAAACACAAGGACACCAGGATCATCATCACAGCCACGGCAGTGTTCTTCCGCAGCGCTATCAGGCTCAATATCCAGCCACTGCAAAACAAGAGATGGTTGCCCACAGGTTGCCTCCTTCTTCCCCACTCCTCCCTGGGGTGGTCAGCCAGCCAGGGCTGCCCGGGGTCAGCACAACACACACCTGAAGCCCCAGTTTGGTATGCCGATCGCCTGCAGCACGTACATCACGTTCTGGGCGAAGAAGACGAAGAAGAAGACAAAGAAGTTGAACGAACTGTCGCTCCTGGGAGAAAGAGACAAGTGAGGTTAGGCCACAGAAAAGAACTCTCAAACCTTCCGCAGAGTGGGGGACACAAGGAGGACGTGAAGCTCGGTGCAGAATCACCACATCCCCTAGACCCAAAGGCCACGAGGAACTGGGACACCACCAGTGCTGCACCTGGAGCAAGGGCCCGTTCAACCGAGCAGCTCGGTCTCCCCAGCTTCAGGCACCAGCCATGCAGGCCCTCCACGCTGCTGCTTTGCTGGCCTGGTAGCTCAGGCAGATACATACCTGAAAGCTTTGTACATCGGCCTATACCAGCAGACAAAGGAGCAGGGCGTGTAGAGCAGAGCCCAGAGAATGGAGAGGCCGAACCCAGAACCGGACGAGGGCTCTACACAGAACCAGGCCAGCGAGGACAAGAAGTTCAGGTAGAGAGCAATGGTGCTGGCTGAGAGAGAGGACATCGGTCAGACAAGCCAAGCAAGGCTCCCCCCTCCCCACGCCAAGGGCGCAGCCCCTCAGACCTGGGCATCGTGTGGTAATTGCAGCATCTCCAGAGTGGTAGTGCTCACTTGCATGCAGGACACTCAGTCCTCTACCTGCTTCCAAGATCTGCCCTCAGGACTCCCCCAGAGACTCACCCATCCAGAGATAATACATGGTAGTAACTGTTTTCTGGAAGTCAGCAGGGATCTCCACAGGGATGTCCTGGTAGAAGCAAGGCTTCACCGGGCAGAAGGATGGCAGCGGGGGCCAGTTGTTGAGCCTTGCTGCAGAGGGAAGACCAGAAGGAGAGAGAAGTGGTGCCCACGCAGGGGCCCGGGGGCAGGC
>NW_008615147.1:27741-34803 GCF_000691845.1 Merops nubicus | reverse complement strand
AGGACCCTGGCTCGGGTCCGGTGAAGGCGGTTCCCTCACGACCCCCGCTCAGGCTTTGTGCTGTGGGGCCGCGCTGGGCACCCCGCCGGCTTCGGTGATGGGCACCCAGGCGGGGGGACTTGGGCAGCCCAGCTGGATGACTGCCGCTCCCTCGCTCCTAGGTAGCGCCTCGCCTTGGCGTCGCTCCCTCAATCGCCTTCCCCTGATTGTGACTTGAGCCTCTGTCGTCCCTCCCAGGCCTTGTGGCGCCTAGCGCTGGAAATTGTAAATCCAGGCCCTTGGCAGGGATGTGCGCTGGAAGGAGGTTTCCACGGCGAGCTGGGCCTGGGCCTGGGCGGGACTGTGCCAGGCACCGGGGACACGGCTGGGGCTGGAGCAGCGGCACAGCCGCCGAAGGGTGACGGTTTGGAGGGCTTTGGATCTGAGGGGCTGCAGTCCCTGTGGGGAGGCAGCTGGTGGTACAGCTGGCTGATGGGGAAGCAGGTCACCTGCCTTGCATTCAGTGACCATACACACCTCAGCCCCCTTTTCAGTCATTCTGAATTGTTCTACAGACAGAAATAAATTCTGGGCTTGGTTCCAGACCAGGTTCAGTCAAACCCTCCAACACTTGGAGACCATGTGTCAGGGAGACTTTTGGTTCACCATACAGGGTGAGTTGGGCAGTGCCAGCAGTCTCTAAGACTGAGGGGTGCTACTGGTCAGGATGCTGTCCTGCTGCTGGAGGGAAATAGCAGGGAGACTTGCAGATGGTTTAGCCATGCCGTGCAGAGAAGCAGGAACAGAAAGGAGGTAGCAAGTCAATGGCAAAATATCCAGGCAGACCTGGAACCTGGGCAGGCGAGGCGTGGAGTGACAGGGAGCTGTGGTACGTGAAGGATGAGACCAAGAGGAACACGGGCCAGAACAGAGGGGCACCAGAGGGGTTGGAGAGAGCCAAGAGGTAGTTGAGTGATCACTCGTGCCCCTTGGGGTGCACATGCACCAGCTAGACTGAGAGGTGTGCACAGCATCTGTCCATCCTGCCTGCATCTTGTTAATGCTGTCAAGACCTTCGCTTTCATAAGGTCTAAAACTCCTTGCATTCTAAAGAGAGCAGAAGGACTGTCTGGAGTGTATGGGCTCTTCTTTCCTGGAATGTAAAGGAAACCTCGGCTGTGCAGCTGGAGTGCAGGGGGCTTCATTCCTTAGTGAAAGCAGAGAAGGGAAATGCAGATGTCACAGCTGGGACAGGAGATTTATCTTGGCAAGCAAAGAGGAAAAATACTTTCAAAAAGAAGAGAAAACTTAGAAGAATCCCCTCCCCATCTGCACTGCCTGCCAGCACGAGCAGAACCTCCAACCTGCAACGGCCCTTCGTCTCCTGGGCCTGGGCTGCCGCCCAGCTGGATGAGCCCCTCATTGCTTTCTCTTTGGAGCGAGACCATTGTGGTGGGAGCGGAGAGGCTGTGAGAACCAGGCTGATCCTGAAGGGAAATTGTCTCCAAACAACTCAGCTGGAGGTGGGAACGGGAAAGTCACAGTAAAAGATGGAGGCGTGAAAGGGAAAAGGAGGGAGAGATGCAGCCGGGGTGACCACAGAGGAGAACTGGATCCAGGGAGAGGAAACTGTCTGCTCCTCGGCCATGCGTGGTGCCACTGGGCTACAAGAGGCATCCATCCCATGTGTAACTGGGTGGGGGAAAAGGCTTAATGCCTCAATCTCTGCCTGAGGACCCCAGAGGTCTAACATTTGGATGTCTGGATGCCTTACATTAGCTCCCAAGATAACTGTTGTACAACAGGAAAGGGTGTTTGAATGAGAAGCGCACGCACACACATGCAGTGTGCTATTTAGACAACCCTAAGCATGAGGTCAGGATGAAAACATGTGGTGGAAATATGTTTGGAAGAGTCAGTGCCTCTGTCAGTCACCAGGAGCGGGAGGGAGCAGGAGCTAGCAGCTGACAGATTCACGCTCTCTCCCCGTGGCTGAGGTGGCCTCAGCCTGAGCAGATTGTCCTGCAGCATCAGAGAAGCTCAAGGCTCTCTGTTGGGCATGGAGATGCAGTGGTCGTTGCCTCTCCTGTACCTGCACACACTGACTCGTCCCCTTTGGGTGCTGCCTCCCCATCCTCCCATAATTGTGGTGGGGGGAACGGGGAGCCAGAAATGGGGCTCGGATCACGAAATCCAGCACATCCTCGCCATTGCATTTCTGTCCCTTGGCTGCCCCCTCCCTGACCGCTCGCTGGTAATACAGCTCTGGAAACACATCTCGTGCTGTTTCTTGGCGTTGGAGCATAGTTAGAAGGGGAAGGAAGGAGGGTGTGAAAGGGAGGGGGAGATACCAGGAGTGAATAGTATGAAATGAGACTGTCTCTCAGCTTCGTGTCCCATATGGAAGCTGTTTTCTCTCTGGGCCAGGGTGGTAAGGACCACGTTCCCCAGTTGACTGGTCCCTCTTGCTCAAGCCAGGCTGATCTGCATGAAAGCTGCTGGAGGTATCTTATAGGAGAATCTCAGCAGCGTTGCAGAGTCCTTTGTTGTCACAGGTAGAAATTCTTGGCCAGTTCTCTTGGCCTTCTGTCTCACCATGAGAGAGAAGGTTCCACAGAACCTTAATACTCTTCCACCATTAAGTGACTGAAGCCTTCTCTGAGCTTTGCCAGATAGGTGCAGCTCTTCCAACGAGGCTGGGTGGGACAGAGTTTGCATATTCTGGATTAGCAGCCTCGTTCTGAACTAATTTGCAGCAGTTTTTATTGCATCTATCCAAAATAAGCTCTGGACTGCTCCTCACTAGGCCTGTCCCTGCTGGAGCTGGACAAGAGGGTGCTTTTCCCTGGTACCCTGTGGTTGCATGTGTCTTTGTTACCATGCAAAATTATGCATGTGGAGCTACTGCATGAAGGCACCTTCTTCACTATCTCCACTCCCACCTCTGCCTTTGTTAATGCATAGTTGTGAAGGAAATTTGAGGCACGTGGCAGAGTCTCAGGCAGCACTCCCCAAAGCTGACCATCCAACTCTGCTTCTCTTCCAGGGTGACACTGTGGTTCTGTTTGGGATGTTACGACAGTATATATGGTTTGAGTGCCTCTTGTTGGGTCCTGGCTCTGCTGGGGTGGTGTGTTGCAGCCAGAACTCTGAATCCCTTCACTTTTCTGTGGTTACATTCTCACCCTTACCATAAGGCTATCGTGTCCATATCCTGTGTTTGCTTGTGTTGTTTAGAGAAAGCCAGACAAAGAACAGCTGTTAGATGAGCAGGCACTTTCTGGGGTTAATGCTCAAGACTCCAAAGTCTTTACCCCTCTGTGCTGTAGGATAGGACAAAATCTGTTTTTCCAGTGCTTTTTAGATAAATATCTAACCCAGTTCCATCTGCTGACTCAGCTCAGATGGGAGGTGTTTTCTGTTGCCTGATCCAAGTGCAGAAATACTTCTAGGCAACTTAGAAATGGCTGGGTAGGTTTTACCAAGCTCCCCTGCCAGCTCTGCTTCCAGTATGGGAACAAGTGGAGGAAACTGCAGCCCAGACATCCCAGGGAGGGCCTCAACACTGGGATTTAGGATGAGTGTGCCTTTCCCACTTCACCTGCACCTGCAGCATCTGCCCTCCCCAGGGTGGTGGGGTGTCAGGCTGCCCCTCCAGTGGGAAGGAAGCAAAGGGAGAGTAACCTCATGTCAGGCAGAATGCAGATGGGAGGGACTCCCCCTCCCACTTCCAGCATGCTCTGTGGGCATCTGAGTTTTTAAAATGAGTGGCTGAGGAATGGTGTTGGAGGGTGAAGGGCAGTGAGTGTTGGAGGTTGCTGCAGCTCACCACCTCCCTCCCCCAGTTGGTGGGAAGCGTGGGTCTGTTCATCTGGAACCTGCTTCACTCCCCAGCCTCTCCCCAGTGCCCTGATGTTGACAGAGTGATACTGTGCTCAGGTAAAGCAAACAAACCTTCCTGTAGGAGCAGGAACCTGCAGGGCTGCAGCATCCGGGGTCCTCTGGCCAGCTCCTCCCTCAGCCCTGGCGCTGGGCAAAGCAAGGGCTGCACACACCCCAGGGGTGCCCCTGGGAGCCGGGCTCTTCCCTGAGCTTCACTCTCACACAGGACTTCATTGGCTTTCCTTTCTCCACTCCAGAACCTTCGTGCTCTCTCCCCCTCTCTTTCCTCCATACCCTGTTACTCTTGGTATTTCATCAGGCTCCTTTCAATGCCTTTCTGCCCACCCAGATGCTTTTCCAGGCAGGGGGGACCCAGTCTGACTCTGCTGCGCTCTCTCCAGTCCATTTAAGTTACACAGTTCTGTCTGTGTAATACAGCCACTTGAATGTATCTGTCTTTTCTTTCCTTTCCCTGAGCCAGAAGCCTCAATCTGCCAAAAAAAAAAGGGATAATTTTTTAGCTGGTGTTTGGCAACCACACTTTTTTCTCCCTGCCCAACCGATGCTTTGTTACAGCAAATGGAAAAGTTAGTGATTTGACTTCTGAATAGGAGGGTATGCCTCAAAGGAAACAGGTTCCCTGTAGCAGCACTGGCCAGATTTACTGTTACTGGAATGATTAGTGGAATGATTGTTTGTTGTTAACAGCCCATCTGTAGTGTTTAAACTTCATTGGGGAGCTGAATTTCACAGGCATTAACTGGCTGGAGGACAGCCTCATATGGTCCACAGAGGGTCTGTGAAATCCCAGAGGAAATTAAACACAACAGGGGGCCTTCCTGTTATGTTGATCCAACTGATCTTTTTTTTTTTTTCTCCTGTAGAAATCAGCAGCTGGGTTGATGTTCTCTGGGGCATCAGAGTGCCTCTTGCTGCTGGCAGAGAACATGAGCAAGTGTCTGTCACCAAGGACAGGTGCTGAAGACCATGATTTTCTGCCACACTTGCATTTTGTCATCACAGGGATTTCGTGCTCCGTTCGTCTCGTCGTCACGGTGGGATGATGATAGGAAGCCAAAGATAGGTCCCCACAGAGGAAAGGGGAGATGTGAAACTACAGAAGAGTTTCATGAGTGTTTGTGGTGTAGATAAACAGGTGGAGATGATGTACAGCACCACAGCCCTTTCTAGCTTAATTCAAGGTGTTTTTATCAGACTGATGCAGGCAGGGGATAGGAACTGCTTTTTCTCATCCAAAAAGGGCTGTTGCTGAGCTTTGGCTCTCTGTGCAGAGGAAGGCTCTCAGATCCCTCTTGGAGCTGACACTAACTCTCTCTCTCCCTTTGTCTTCCCTCAGCATTTCTCAGAAAACCTGGATCACTTCTCCGACAACATGGAGGATTTCTCCAACGACCTTTTCAGCAGCTTCTTTGATGACCCAGTACTGGCTGAGAAGAACCCGCTGCTGGACATGGACCTGGATCCACCCACTCCAGGCATCCAGGCAGAGCACAGCTACTCCCTCAGTGGAGATTCTGCTCCCCAGAGCCCTCTTGTGCCTGTCAAGACTGAAGATAATGCTAACGGTGAGCATGAGAGGTGCACACTGGGCAGCCTCAGGCACATCTGTTAGCAGAGGCTCTGGCTGGCTTCTATATGTAAGGACAAAGTGGCCATTCCTTGGGCTTGCACATGGCTAATCCAGGGAAGAATTTGAGCTGCCCTTGTCAAATACAGCACACATTTTTTCCTTCAGTTTGTGCTCTGACAGTCAGATCACTCCCTTGCTGGGCTAACTGTTATTTACAAGAAAGATAATTGGTTGTGGTTCTGCATGCTGCCAGTTTCTGGCAAGCAACAGGCAATGTCTCTTTAGGACCCTGCAAACCTGGGTGTGGATGCCCTAGATCCAGGTCTGTTTTGGCATCAAGCATCAGGGTTTTGGCTTCAATATAGGAAGCATGAGGCTCTGGCTGCAACCAGTGCTGGTACGTGTGGAAAGCTAAGTGACTTCGTTACCAGCAGATCTTTTAGCAGAAGACAGAGAGGAACAGTCATTTCAAAACCTATTTTTAAAACAATTCATTTCAGGATAATTTATGACGACTGGATATTTTTAGAGCCGTCCTTGCAGAGAGTCCTGTAATTTGTGGGACTGTGTGGGTGTCCCAACAGCTGATGGACAGCAGGCTGCCTGAAAAAGCAGTGGTACAGGCTCAGTATACACAGAAGAAAACCATTTCTTTAAGCCAGAGTGAGACCTGGGACAGAGGCTTCCCTCTTATGGCCAGAAATAATCCCAGCTCTCTGGTACCAATGCCAAGGCAGGAGGAGAGGAGCTGGACTCTGCTGCCTCTTTGGTCCCCACAAGGGCACAGCCATCAGTGCCACATCCCTCAGGGACCACTCAGAGAGGTGCTGGGAGAGAGGCTCTTGGCAAGCCAAGCAAGCTCTGCCTTAATATCAAAAAAAAAGCTTTCCATTTACATTTCTTTTTCCTTAGCTTTAACTCCAGTACAGTCTTGGAGGGCACTCAGCCCAAACAGGCAATTGGGTGACTAATAAAAAACAAACCAGCATGAGCACATAAACACATCCTTATTTTGCCCCTGCAAATGAGCAGGAGGAGATGAGGCTTGGGAAGGAGAGAGGCAAAAAGCATGGGTTTGTAGAAAGTGGTGAAATCAAGCCTGCCTACAAGAAGCTCCCTCATGGACTCTTCTCTGAGACACTTGTCACCACTTTTGCTCCTCTCCTCTGCGTCCGGACGTGCCCCTGCTTCAGCTGCAGTGTCTCCAAGGAAAGACCATGCCTCTGCTGAGTGGAGGGTGACACTGATCCCTGGGCAGTGCACCACCCAGGGGAGCCTGAGGTGGACCTGGCGTGTGCCCTCTGAGAGTGCAGGTCAGCTCTATACAGGGAGTGAGTCCTAGTATTGATGTGGGCTATCTATGCATCCAGTCCTGCAGCAGGATAATTCAGCCCATCTTTCCATGGCTATCTTGGCTCCTAATTGGATGTGAGTCATATTCTAGTGTAGTCCTGAGTCAGGTCCAGTATTTGTAATGCTGTGCAGTCCTTTTGGCACAGCTCCATCCAGTCTCAGTCCTTTTAGACATTCACTTCAAATTAATTACCCAGGAATGGCTTTTCTTCAACATTAAGCAAGCTCTGCTTGGTCTGCAGAGCTCCTCAGGAATG
>NW_008615147.1:27043-27730 GCF_000691845.1 Merops nubicus | reverse complement strand
TGGGCTCTGTCTAGGCTTGGAGCTGGCTGAGGCTTGCTATCTATCAGCTTTCTCCCAGCTTTTCTGCAGATCTCCAAAACACTTCCAAATCCTACCCCTTCCCACATGGTTTCCACTAACACGGGTCAGCCAGGGCAAGCCACTGGGTGCTTTGTGACCCTGCTTATCAGTGGAGTCTGCTTTCCAGATGGTTTGCACAGACTGACTGGCTGCTTCAGCTCTCAGTGCCAGCCCCTCAGTTCTGCACGGCGTGGTTTGATGCCAGGAGCAGGGGGAGACAGGGTCGTGCAGAATAGAGGGTGCTGGACCAGCCTTCCAGCCTTGGGCTGCTGCTCACACTCCTGTACAGGTCCTCCTTCCTCCCTGCTCTTTGCCTCACCTCCTCAACACAGAGCAGCTATGGCACTCACTCCTCTGTGCTTCTTCCCATTATGTACAGAGTATCTAGAGCAGAAGAGAAGCCTCCTGGCATGTCTCACCCTCCCCACTACAGTGAAGTCTGCAGTGATTTCAGACTGGCCATACTTCTGAAGCATCCTCTCAGGCAGCAGAACATAAGAGTGTCCACACAAAATACTCCTCATTTTGTGGGCTCCTCCTCAGGCCCTCGCTGACCCTCTGACGGCTTGTTTCTGATTCTGTAACCCAATCACTCCCCAGACACATCTCTGAGGGTGGGAACGAGAG
>NW_008615147.1:9946-27012 GCF_000691845.1 Merops nubicus | reverse complement strand
TCGGCAGGAAAGGGGAGGACAGCACATCCTTATTTGGGTGTCTGCTCCTGGGACTGTCTGGACTGACAGCTCTGGGGGTTGCTGTCTCACCCAGGCAAGTCTGAACGGGGAGAGCCCTTGGTGGTCTGCTCTCCCTTGTCTGCTAACTTGCTCAGCAGCAGACAGAGGATCTCCCTGCCTCTGAGGAAAAAAAAAAGGAATGCAGAACTTAGCAACAGAAGGGAAGATGAGGAAGATGAAGCTTAAAAACACAGCAAAGGAACTTCAGATGAGGCAGTAGGCAAAACCTTCCCACAGTGCAGCCCTGCCTGAGGCTGCCTGATGACGTTGGCCACGCTGCATTGTGGGAGGCTCTCAGAAGCAATCCAGCAGCAGGGAGAGCAGTGCACACAGCTGATGCAGGCACACAGCAGCCACAGGAGCTCGTGTCTGGCCTTGAAGGTGGCCAGTCACACACAGAGCTGGAAGGTGTGCACCTCTGCTAGTGAGACCTATCTAGGCAGCAAAAGAAGAGGTGTAGACCAAAGACAGGAAGACAACACATTCCACTGGCAAAGGCAACGCTGTGTTAACTGATATAATTCTTCCCCAAGCTTTAACACCACTGTGTCCAAGCAAAAACCAGAAGCAGGATTCTGCCCTGTCCTCTCCTGGAGGCAGCAGAGCCTGCGTTGGGCAAAGATGGTGTTAAGCTACCTCTAAGTTTAGTTCAGCTCCAGCTGCTTGCTCGTGCTCTTCTTTGTGTGGGCTTCTCTGAAGCTGAGAAGGACCTTTCTCCTCCTCTCCTCTTGCCAGGACATCCTCTAGACTGAGACTTGCACTGCAGAGCTGCTTTGGGCAGCAGCTAGGCAACATCCCTGGGTCTGAGAGTGTGGAGCAGAGCAGAGGGGTTGGGGAGTGAGCTCAGCTGTGGCCTCATGTTGAGCAACCTGGGGCACTATCTGGTGACACACTTAGCAGTGGTCTGTCCTGCATCAAGCCAAATGGGTTTCTTGTTGTCAGATAAAAAGGGGAAGGGAAGGGATAAGGATTAGGGAGGAGGATGCAGGCTCTAGGCCAGCTAGGAGTAGCTTTTTGGCAGGCTGGAGTGTTTGAAGAGCAATGAGGGGACCAAAACTTCAGGGCAGAGCCCAAGCAGCTCTCCTAAATAGCAGGTTTTTTTCCCCATCTCAGCTGCAGCTTGTCCACCACTGCCTGAATCTCAGCTCTCAGGATCTCTACTTCCAGTGTCAAGCCAGGCTCACACCAGAGCCATGCACAGGACAGAGCAGGCAGTGGGTGAGGGGAGTGTGCCCACACAGCTCTGTTCAGTTCTCTTCCTTCTGCCCCACCAGCAATGGCAGCAGGGCCACTGCAATTGCAGCAGGGCAGAAGAAATGCTGCAGCTCTCCTCCAGCACTCGAGCTGCATACTCAGAGCAGAGCCAAAATCCTTCTAGCTCTGTCCCCTCTGCTCCCTGCAGGGCACCCAGGGCTTCATTCCCTTTTGTACTCTGTGTTGTGGGCCTGCACATGCTTGTGTGGTGACAGTGCTCAGCTTGGAAAGGCAGCCTCCCCAGAGTGGGGGGAAGCTGTCTGCATGGCTTTTTGGGGTTTTTTTTTGGTCTTGTCCTGTTCTTGCTGGAGTTTGACTCTCACATTGTGCCTGTTTCAGAGCTGGAGAATGGAGTGTGGTCGCTGGGGCCCAAGCTCTGCTCCATCATGGTGAAACAGGAACAGAACCTGGCTCTAGACCTGCCTGAGTCCCAGCTAGCTGCCAGCTCCATACCAGTGCTGAACCTCAACCCTCTGCAGAGACTGCCAGTCCCCGAGGAGGTGAGCCCATCTAAGATCCATTGGGAACCTGGGCTCTCACACAGTGGCACCCCTGGTGATGCAGACCCAGCTGAATGACTGCAGCAGGGTCTTGCTAGGCAGTTTAGCCACTGGACAGACAGGAGAAGGTGATATGAAGTCCAGACACTTGCATTATTTGTCATTCTCCTCTTCAAATGGCAGTGAGAGGAGCAGCACTCCTGATGCTAGCTAGAACTGTGTTCATTCCTGCAGTGAGGCTACAAGACAGCTTATCCTTCCAGGGAAAATGGTGGAAGGAGGGTTTTCTCCAGCACAGGAGGCTTTACAATCTTGGTTAAGTACAAGCATATTTTCTTGTCACTAAAACTGAAGACTTTTAAGCTTGCACATGCTGGAGGCCCGTGCCCTCCAATCTGCCAGTATTTCTATAGCCACTCTTGGCTTGTTTTCATTTTTCAGAGAACAGTGTCAACAAATGTGATGCCAGTGACCCCACTATTTCTGACTATAGACCCCTGCTCTGCCACCATCTTTGTCATGGCCTTGGGCTCTCACTTTTCCCAGCTGCTCACTGGCAATGGAGGTCCCACTCCAGGTCCTGCTTCCTTTTTCCTATGATGCAGCAGGAGTTATTATTTCTAAGGAACAAGGGGCCAAGTCTTTTTGTCATATCTAAGTTCTTAAGAAGTCTGTTTGTCTGAAGGAGGCTCACTTATGCCACTGGTACATGGGTATAAGTTGGGGGCTCAGTTTGGCTGGCAACATCTGACCAGTCTCACATAGACTTTGGCTGTCTTGTAGCAGCTCAGTAGATAATATTAGAGCATCTCTGGGGTTCACTTCCTTTTTTCACTCATGCTGAGCATCTTCCCATTTAAACAACCATCCAAAACATATTGGTACTTCCAGCCAAAACTGTGCACAAACTTCCTCCATTATTTACACAGCTTGAACTTGCTGTGCCCTCGAAGCTCTGCTGTGTGTGCTCATCAGCCATACCATGGTGCTCTCTCAGCTGTGTTTACAGTCTGGAGAACTTTGCAGTGTGTCTGTTTAGTGTAAAAACTCCCCCAGCCTATGGTGGGCTGGGGGCTGGCAAGCCAGGGAGCTGAGGGGCTGCATAGCCCAGATGGGAATAAATCTACTCTTTCTTGAACTCACAGTCCCCTCTGCTTGGAAACAGCTGCCCAGCAGCCCTGGTGAAAATCATGTGAGCAGGACAGAGCATTTGTTCTGTTTCTATACAACCTCTATACTCCCATCTCTAATGAAGGCAGATCAAAGAGGGACTTCCCGTGGTAATGCATTGGTTTAAATGGCACTGTCTGGGTCTAGCAAGGGGAGAAACACCAAGGATAAAAGTAATCTCCCTTTTGGAGGTACTCAGGGCAATGCTTGGCAATATATCCACCTGCCACTGCCTCTTCCTCTGCCAACACGTTTGCACTCTGTGTGCCCAGGGGACTTGGTTTCTGTTGTGTGTGTTGAGAGACTGCTGTGGGGCAGAGCTGTGAGATGGGGCAGGACAGAGAGCAGGGCACAGCAGTTGGTGGGAGCCCTCTGGGCAGGGGAGGTGGCACACCCAAGAGCTCTTTCTGTTCCTCTTCCACAGACTCCCATAGAAATTACTCCAGCACCTGTGATCAAAGCTGAACCCAAAGAGGTGAACCAGTTTCTAAATGTACCTGCAGGTAAGAAGATTTTGCTTGTCAGCTTAGATCCCTCTGTGTTACTCAGATATAGATCATTGCTGTCCAGGGGGAAGAGACAACACCAGAGAGCAGAGCCATGCACACAAGGTAGCACTGGAGCACAGACTGATAAAGGAGTGAACACTTGCACTGTTCCAGATCAGAGCAGATCAGTGCTTGCACCAGCAGCCACACACAGAATTGTTCAGACAGGGACTCCCAGGCAAAACAGGCTACTTCAGAGTTGGAAATATGCAAAAGTGCCTATAAAATCCTCAGAGAGACTGTAGTCTTATCCAAAAACAACCATCTGAGAGTCAGGAAATTCAGAATCCAGTTTAATTTGAAAGAAACCCAAGGATCTGAAAATCTGCCGATGCACAAATGAAAGCACTATAGGAACTCCCACTGCCGCAGAGAGACATTCCTTAGGCACATTCCCACCTCCATTTAGGCCCCCAGGGCTCTCCAGTACAAAGTGGGGACAGTTTTCAAGTGCTTGGAAACCAGCTAAGTGACTGGAGCCCCTTAGGATCAAGTGTGCTGGCAAGTGCGTGAGCCCCGCGGTGCTTTTGAAAGAGCTCTTAGAGAGCTTCCTGTACTTGTGGATCAGGCTCTGGAGCAAAACATCACAGGCTTTGTACTCTGTTTTGGTTGACACCAGAGCACCTTAGTGCTTTGTAAATATCTTCAGTGTCTCGGCTAAGCCCCTGCCAGCTCTGACTCCTGCAGTTCCTAGTTTAGCACATTTGAGGTCAGCATCACCTCTGTCTTGGGCAGCGCTCAGTCTTCTCAGACCCACCCCGGCTGGGGAGACTCATCACCTTGTCCTTTCAGTTCTGTTGCCACTCAGGGCCCTGTGCCTGCACTGACAGCCTAAGAGAGCTGACTTGATTTCCTCATTTCTCAGTAGAAGACCTGGTGCAGATGCCTCCAACTCCACCCAGCAGCCACGGCAGTGACAGCGACGGATCCCAGAGCCCTCGGTCCCTGCCTCCCTCCAGCCCAGCTCGTCCTGCTGCTCGTTCTTCTGCTGCCATCTCCTCCTCCCCTCTCCTCACAGCACCACACGTAAGGGGCCAGCAGGATGTCTCAGGGACACAGGGCTCCGTGCTGCCCAGAGGGGGTTGGAGGTTTCCTGAGGCTCATGTGGGGGATCCTGTGCTTGCTGAAAGGCTCTGACAAGGCAATGTGATGTCATAGCACAGGGATGTGGGGACAGGATGGTGTTCACAGGAGTGAGGAGAGGCACAATGCCTACCAGCAGCTAACTTGTTTCAACAAATGCTGTCTTTCACCCCATAATTTGGGAAGTGGCCTGTGCACTGGGGGCCTTTTTTGAGGAGGTTAATTGGCAGGATCCTGCAGTGCAAGTGTGCAGCCAGGCTCACCATGAAGAAGCAGGTGCCCTCAAAGGTAAAGGAGGAAGGCAGATGCTGAGCTGTGCCCCTGGGATCAGGTTGGGAGCAGGGAAGAGCACTGCCCTGCACCTGTTTGTACTGAGCCCTTAGCTCACTACTGGGAGGATCACTGGGGTGGAAATCCTTGCTGATGCTGACGGCTGCTCTTCTGTTTCAGAAGTTACAAGGGACCTCTGGTCCACTGCTCTTGACTGAAGAGGAGAAACGCACCTTGATTGCTGAGGGCTACCCCATTCCTACCAAGCTGCCTCTCACCAAAGCAGAGGAGAAAGCACTGAAGAGGGTCAGGAGGAAAATCAAGAACAAGGTGACTACAAAAATGTAACCACATAGTTCTCATGATTCCAGAGCATCCTCAGCTGACCAGTGCTGTAGTTCCCCGTGCCTTCTCAGCTGCAAGTGCAGCTCAGAGAAGGGGGGATCCTGCCTTTAGTACACTGGTATGAACCTCCCAGCCCACAAAAATGGTGCCTTGGGGCATCTATGCATGCGTGCTGTGCATGGAGCTGTGTCTGGGAAGTGTGGTTTCCAGCTCAGCTCCTGGGATTGTGTGGCCTGGGATGGGGCCCCAAAGCCAAGGCATTTGGGATCAGACAGTTAGGCCTGGTCAGGCCTTGATGTGGGGGCATGAAACAAGCACCACTGAGTGGTGCAGAATGGCTGAGGCACAGAGCTCCTTTGCCAGACAGGGGCTGTGTGACTTCAGACTCTGATGAGAAAACATCCCATGGGAGAAATAATGAGACCCTGAATTAGTCACCCAGTGACTCAGAAGTGGTCTGGGGCAGAATCTGCCCAGATGGCCACAGCATGTACCCATGTGAGTCAGAGGAGCTCAAAAAGATGCTCTCAGCAGGGAGGGGGTCAGGCATACTGCAACAAATGGTTGTGGTCTACAGACCAAAGAAGGCTTCATACCAACAGCATCCACCCATCCCAGTTTTGGCATGGAGACTGGTAGGAATGGCAGACTAGAAGGTGACTTCTCCATTTACCTTTAGAGTGCTGTGTGTGCAGGGAACAGACAAGATGAGGGAGCCACAAAGAAATGTCTAGAGGCTTATGATACTGACTCCTCTCTGGTGGCTGCACCTCTCACAGATCTCTGCTCAGGAGAGTCGCAGGAAGAAGAAGGAATATGTGGAGTGTCTAGAGAAAAAGTAAGTTTCTTCTTCTTAGTCTTACCTTTGAAAAAGGAGCCCTGTCCATCCACAGCCCCCTTTCTAGTGCTTTTGTCTCAGAATTGCTCAGAGAGTACAGTTCCTTGCAAGGCTGGCTGCACAGAAGTTTAGTTTGGGATCCTGCCTCTACTCCCTTTGCTCCTAGAAATCCTCTTGCAGGATAAAGATTGTTATACAAACCGTGTGTTTCCAACTGCTTAGTTTGGCTGGTCCCCTGCAGAACACAGGCCATTTTGGCTCCCAGCAAGGTGGGATTTGGGGTAAGAGTCAGGTTTCCCCAAGATAAGTTGCTTTTATTCTGTCTGTCCCTCAAGCAGCAGGCCCTTGGACAGCACTGACCAGGGCTTTTCCCCCCTCTCTTCCCATAAGTGTGGACACACAAGCTATTTATCTTCTCTAAATGTGCAGAAATGAAGACAGATGACTCAAGGCCCCTCCAGAAGTTGCACCTGGGTGTGCACGTGTGTGTCCAGGCATCAGAGCACATCACCTCCAGCTAGGTTCTCACACTGACACCCAGCTCCTTCAAGCCAGGGCTGGGTTGTTGGCTGGCCTTGCTCAAGTGCCAGGTCCAGGGCTTTTTGTGCTGGGGCCCCTTCCCCTGACGTGACTGTGGTGCCTCTATGTACTCAGTGGTTTGCTACACCAGTGCCTTGCTGTGACAGATGGCTTTCAAACAATGCCAGGTTTAATGTGAACCATAAGCAGCATTCAGGGAATTTTTTTTTTTTAATGGAACAAATCTTTGGTCAAATTGGCTCTCTTTAAGGTTTGTCAAAACCTCTACTTGGGCCCTTCACCATTCAGTTTGACACCTTTGCTGCAAGCCCAGTTTTTACACGGAACGCCTGGTTCGGAGGTTGTGCTGGAAACCTCCAGGAGGATCGGGCTGTGTCCCTGGCCTGCCTTCCTCGGGAGCTGGAGACATTCCCCTTCCTCAGTCCCAGCTGCAGCCTCACCACTTTCCCTTCCGAAGGGGTGGGCTGGAGCCTGCAGGTTCTCTGCTGCCCTCAAGCGCCTGCAGTCGGAGCTGGCCCAGCTCCTGCACACAGCTGCCTGCTTTGCATATGCAAAGCGCAAAGCCAGCGCGGGTTCTCGGTCTGAGTGGAGGAGGTTTGAATTTGTCCCCCTGTTCCTTTTCCATGCTCCTCAGGGGGGGTTTGGGAGGGATGGGAATGCTTGCGTAGCACTGGGTCTGTCCTGACGTGACCTGCCTGTGACCTGCCTCTCCCAGCTCTGGGGAAATCCTGTCCCAGGCACTGTCACATCTCACTGTCCACCTTCCACCTCATCCCTGCTCTGTCAGGGCTGCCTGCAACATCTGGCTCCAGGACCATATCTGCAGGTGATGAATGAGGCTACTGAACCTCCACACCCCAAAAGAGGCAAGGACTAAATTTTCTTTATCTATCTGGCCTTCGTAGCCAACTGGCTGTGGGTTTTATTCCCACAGGGTTGAGACATTCACAACAGAAAACAATGAACTCTGGAAAAAAGTGGAGACCTTAGAAAATGCAAACAGGTAAGAGAGGCTGGACCTGACTTTCTGTGGGCAGGGTGGGGTGGGCAGGGAGGGAAGCCAGCCAGGGGAGTGCCAGAGCAGGGGGACTAAAGGAGCAAGGCAGGCTCCCCCAGCTCCTGGAGGGGTGGGAGCTGCTCAGTGAGGTGCTGGTTTTTGGCCCATGGCAAGAACAAGGCAGCTGGGTTTGGTTAGTGAGCCTGGAATGTTTATGTTGGGATGGCCAGGCCAGGCTGCAGAGGAGAGGGGCCTTTTGGGCTCATGCTGCCCTCCCCATTGCCCTCCAGGCCCCTGGTTGTCTCCAGGGCAGAGGCATCAAGGGAGGCCCCTCACACCAGCCTCTCAGCCCCACTGTTTCTGCTCTTGGGCTCTTTGGAGGAATACAAGGTCTCTGGGCATAATGTGGTTGTTTCAGGTTTCTCTTGAGAGGGAGCTGAACAGACTTGGTGAATAGAGGGAAAGCCCATTCCTCTAAGAAAGGCAGAGATCTCAGCTCCCACCCAATCCAGGGCAGATCCCTGTGCATGTGGTACCCTGGTGTTCACCCTGCCTCTTCCCCTTGCAAAGCAAGGATGGAGAATGTTTGGCCCATCTGCTGCTCACCTGAAAGGAGCAACCTGCTCCCACAGCCCCAAAGCAGGGGGGCACAGGCTGCTGCCTGGCCTCTCTGGGAGTGTGGGCAGCCCTGCTGCTGAAAAGTCATGAGCCCCACCCTGAAAAATCAGAAGATTGGCCTAAAAGCCAGGAGAAATTTATTTTTTTCATTTCAAATACACATTATGTTTTTTTCTAAGAGGGTTTGAGTTTTGAACACTGCTGATGGGACACACTGTGCTTTTCTCCATGTGTCCAAGGAGCAGAAAAGGGTTTGGAAAGAGAGAAAGCTGGGATTCTCCTGCAATCTTTTGGCTCCAGGACCTGGCATTTTACAAAAGCTCAAACATATTTGTGTAAAACTGTCAGTGCTCCCAGGGGGAAACACACAGCAGGCTGCAGCAATTTGGACCCCTTGGGAACCCTGTGCTCTGTAGTCTCCCTCATCCCAGCTTTCTTCCCCAGCTCAGTGAAGGGTTCAGTGGCTCTTAGTAACACACCTACCACTGTTTTGTTTTTATGTGTGCCAGTGCCCATGTTCAGTTAAATGGGGCAGAGAGACCTTAGCACGTGTTCCATCTGGGGCAGCCAGAAAATAAATTGATTGCTGAACTCCAGGTTTGGCTTTGCCCACATCCCTCTGCAGAGCTGCCAAGACTGAAGAAGCTGGAGGGGATCAAAACTGGTTTTAATTTCTCTCTCCACCATATGGCTCAGGGAACAGGTCATGCTGCAGAGCGTGTTCCTCTGAGTGAAATGGGAGCAGGCAGGCCTGTGCTCAGTGTCTGCCCTGGCTAACAGCTCAGCCTCCATCCCAGAGCTTGGTTTTTGGTAGCCTGCCTGTCCACTGCTCTGGGAGATGACTGGCAGGGCTTTGAGGCACTCAGGAGTCCTAAAGGAATGGGGTATTTGTAATGCTGGCTAGTTGCAGTGAAAGTTTTGGTGGATCTCCTGGTGAGGAGGCAGAGGGTGTTGCCTCATTGTACCAGCACTTTGGGGCATTTCTCCCACAGTTCCTGCACACTTTATATCTCAATCTCACCCTTTTATATTTCTTGCTTCCCAAGCCTGTTTGATCAGAGAACTTGGGCAAGATATAGCAAAGGAGAGAGACCTTTTTTTTTCACAAGAAGGGAAAATCAGGGTAAAACATGAACAAAGTAGTGGTGTTCTTGCATCACTTACTGGGTGCTACCTCCTTATCAAGTTTTGATTGGAATTGTTTCCTCTCCCAGGACTCTGCTCCAGCAGTTGCAGAAGCTGCAGGCTCTGGTAGCTGGGAAAGTCTCCAGACCTTACAAAATGGCATCTACACAGACTGGGACCTGCCTCATGGTACAAGCTTAATTTCCATCTTCCTGGTGGGCCATACTTCCCCTGACAGCTTTGTTGATTGCTGATCTCTGCCTTCTTCCCTGCTGCAACTTGGCTCTATTGCCAGTTACATCTGTTCTCTCCTTTTGTTCTGGAGTCAGCAGGACTGGGGCCCTTTGTCATGCACACATCAACAGTGTCAGTTGTTGATGCATCCACCTTAGAATAATTCCTGCATCTTCACTGCCTTCTTCTTTGGGCAAAGCAGCACTTCCTTTGCTTGGCCAATTAGCTGTTGGCCATTCAGCAAAAATCTTCAATGAGCTTCCAGTGTGATGGGTAGAGTTTGAATTTGCTGAGTTGGTCATTCTTGATGTTTAACTCAGCAGGGCAGACAAAAAGTTCAAGTATTTTTCCCAGTGGGCACTACTTTGTGTTTATCAGCAAGAAAGGGCATCTGTTCTTGCTATGCCTGCACATCAGGCTTTGTTAAATCAAGTTGGAATTGTCTTTGTTTGCCCTTTTGACTAAGCAAAATGGTTGGGGTTTGTCTGTTGGTTTTGGTAATCCCTATTTTATGACCATAAATAGAGTTGATTATTTGTTCTTCACCTCATTTTTTGCCAGGGGGAAAGTTTCTGATCCATGGTAAAAACACAGCCTTCAACCCTGTGATGTCTTTGCAGGATTGTTGTAGTAGCTGCTTGTGACAACTTTGTCAGAGTTAGTTCCCTATATGCAGTTATCACTCCTGTGCTGTTAACAGGCATGAAGTACAGATGGTGAGGTGCTTGCCCCACTTGCTCAGCACCCTCAGTGTCCTGAGAGGTTGTTTTTCACTCTTGGTTCATTGTCCTTGGTTCCAGAGCCCCTGCTCTGTGATTTCCAACACTTTCTCCTTTCAAAATCTGCTCAAACTTTTGCTCCTCTTTGCTGCCCCCATGTCAGAGCAGATTTAATGACTGACTTGTCTTTTCTGTTGGCTGCTCTGTGGCTTCATTCCCAAGTTCTTTCCACATTTTTGGGTGTGACCCAGCTGGGCCCAGTGACTCATTGCTCCTTAATGCAGCAGATCATCAGAGCACCCCTGGCTCCAGCAATTCTTCATTGCTACTACCTGCAATGAGCAATTCCAGAAAAGGTGCCTTCCAGACATCTCCTGTGCTAGAGGCTGATAAAATACCTGATTTAGTTTCTCAGCAATGTCTTATCTCTCTTTGCTGTTCATTCCCTGGCATCCCAGCCCACACACCAACTCTCTCAGGCTTCCTACCTTTGAAGCATTTCAAGAATTTGTAATTTGCTTTGCTGCCTTGGGTCAGTTGCTCTCATAGGCCTCCAAGTTCCCATTTTCCATTTTCAAGTAGTGCACTCCTCATCATGACAGGTAAGTAGAATCATCATGCCTTGCAGCATAGGAGTGGAGCACAGCACCCTTCTTTTTTAACTCTGTGTCATTCCTGTCATTCCTGCGGGATATTTGTCCAGCCAGTTCTTGAAGGCCTCCAGTGATGAGCAGCCCTCATCCTCCTCCTCAGGCAACTCATTCCCATGCTTCATTATCTTTCCCAGATAAAGCTTTCTTGCTATCTCATCTCAATCTTCCTTGCAACAACTGAAGCCTCTTACAACTTCTTCTGCCCACTCTCAGCAAGACCAGTTTACCCTCCCTTTGTGCAGCTGTGTTTTACAGAGTTGAAAACTATTGGTTTTGAGCAGCTCCCCCCCCAAGTCTGCTCTGCTAAATCACAAGGATTTCTTAAATCTTCCCTTGTAGGCTGAGCTACTGAAGGGTTTGCTCCCAGAGCCCTCTTCCAGATTTTCTCTGCTTGCCCCACATCCTTCTGGAAGTACAGGCCCCAAAGCTGGATGGTGTTGCCCCAGAAGGCTGGTACAGAGCCAGCCAGAAGGTCTGTTCATACTGCCCAGGCTGAGACTTGCCCTTTGCAAAGTGCCAGCAGCCTTTGCCCACCTTGTGCTCCATTTTAACCCCAGATCCTCTTCTGCAGAACAGCTGCCTGGCCATGGCATGTTTCCTCTGTTCATCAGCCCTGCCACCTTGCAGATCTCTGCAGATCTCAGCATTTGTCTGCGTGGATCTGCCCCCTGTTCCCTTGGAGCACTTCTCCCCATGCTCAAGATCATTCTGAATTTGAATCCTGACCAAAAGCCAGTCTGCTTGTAGTCTTCCCATCTGCAGGTTTGATACAGTCCTTCATTCAAGTCAAGCTTAAAAGTGTTGAATCTTGCCAGAGCCCTAACAGATCTGCTGCTCCATCTGCCACTTCCTCCCAGTTTGACAGTCAGCTATTTGATAACTATGCTCTCAGGATGTCTTTTTTTTGATCCATTTTGCCTCCACCTTTCCAACTGTTTTTTTTCTTGCAGTAGTTTCCTCTAGCTTACATTCCCTTGCTTTTTTAAGAGGTCAAAATAATGAGGTGGTCAAAAAGCTGTGAGACAAAAGGTACTCGGAGTCAAACCAAGAGTTATGGTTGTGAAGTGTTACAGAGGTTGAACTGGAACCAAACCAGAGCATTGTTGTGGGTTTGGCTGTGGCAATTCCAAGCAACATCTATTCAGGATTTGTTTTTTGCCCCTGTTTTTTGGGATAAGGGTTCTATATGCCTTGTGTGCCTTTTATGACATGCTTAGCATCCCTGCTGTCCACATTTAATTTCCTTACTTTAAAACCAGCCATGGAGAGTCTGGCCAATTAAAATCCCTCTTTATATCATGTAGTATTCCTGTGATCTTCCACATTTCCTCGAATCCACTGGTGGCCAAAATTGCTGTGAGGTGCCAGCTTCTGTGCATTACTTAGGCATGGCTGTTCCAAAATCAGTGGCTGTTCTAAAAAGCAGCCAAGCAATTGCTGGCTGTCCCCACAGGTGTCCCCACAGGTCAAACTTAGCTCGTTTATACAGAGGTGCAGACCAACCAGAGGGGGGTTTCCAGGGAGCTTTCATCTGCCTCTCTCCTTTCATCACTGCCCAGTAGCTCTGACTAGTCTGACAGCAGAAGACAGGGACACAGGGTGCCTCATGCCTGCTTGTCAAGCATAAAGTTAACCCTTTCCTTGGGCTCTCCATCCTTGCTACCAGGTTTTAGGTGGCTGCAGTTCTGCTGTCATTTCTGTCCTTGCAAGGACAGGAGCTTCACTTCACAATGTGCTGTGGTACCTCACAGATTTATCCTAATGAACCTACTTTCTTACAGCCCACTATAGCTCCTGCTGCACCAATGGTCAGGTTCTCTTTGGTCAAGGCAGAGTTCATCCCTCCTGTTGAGTTTCCCTCTTTCTCAACTTGTTCCCCAGCTGTGCCTTCCACCATCTGTCATCAACTGGATGGGCAAGTTCTCACCATTGAACCAGAAATGCTTCAAATAAAGCAACACAAGGAAGCTTCTGACTTCCCTCCTTAGATTTGCAGCAGAGATTAGCAGAGCAAGCCCTTTCCCTCCCTGGGGGACCACAGTGACCCAGTTGTCAGCCTGACCACAGGTTCTCACACAGCCTCAGGGTTGTGTGTGGTGGTGGGAGTGTTTCCTCATGGCAAGTGAAACTAACTCTGTGCTGATCTCCTCTCTAGGTGCTGGCACTCTGCTTTGTTCTGATCCTGGGATCCCTGATGCCCTGTCTCCCTGAGTTCTCTTCAGCATCACAGACAGTGAAAGCAACACCAGCACCAGACATTTACACAACGAGTAAGAGTGAGTCTAATGTGGTTCCTCTGTTTAACCCTGTCAAACCATTTCCAGCTCCTCTCTCAACACTCTCAGTTCAGGCACAACATCCTCCCCTCAGTGCCTACCCCTTATGCTGGGGCTCTGGTGAGGGGAGGTTCCTGGCCTGTCAGTGGTACAAACTGTGATAACAGCACCTTGGTTGGGCCTGATGGCATTCTCTGCTAACCATTGTCCCAAAATGTGACAAGTGTCAAAGGAAGAAACATGAGGAAAAGTCCCAGGGCAGATTGCCTGTGTGTCCAGGGCACATCTGCCTCCTGAAGCTGGGGGGAGGTGGGTATCCTGCAGAGCAGGCCTGCTGCTGTAGGACAAGGCCATAGCTGGGTGAGCATGTGCTGAAACCACCACCACCCCCCACACTCATTGCAAGAGAACTTCTTCTCCATTGCTAACCAACCCTCTCCTTTTTTCCAGTTCAGTCCCGGAGCCTCCTTTTCTATGATGAGGGTGCTGACTCCTTAGAAGAGAGCTATAGCTCCTTCCTAACCATGGACCATCCTGAGGGGTGGGAGGCCAAAAAAGGGCAGTCTGAGGAGGGAAGGCCTCATCTGGCCAGGACACATGAAACAGCCAAATATCTGAGCAAATCCCAGCTGGAGAGTCCTGACCAGAACCGAACTGACCCAACTCTCACCCACCTCAAAGAGCAATTCCATGAGAGGTAAGTAGGTGGGGGCCACCCTTTGAGCCCAGGAGCATGAGACAAAGTTTATTTTTGAGAGCAAAAGTCTGGGACTCTGTAAGGCAGTGTCCTTCTAGCATGAAGCTGAGTGGGACTGGGTGACTCGGGTGGTCCCAGGCTTGCTGGTCGTTCAGTGCCCGGGGGAAGGGCTCCATCCTGGTGAGAGCAAACCAGCTGGGCACACAGGGAGGTGAATTCACAGGGGAGGCTGCAATGAACCTTGACTGATGCCTTGTCTTTTCTTTTCCTCAGCGAGACAAGCTCCAGTGAGACAGCTGAATACTTGTAGCAGCTGCTGGACCTCAAGGCCTCATCTGTCTGATTGCAGGATTCCCTCCTCACCGAGCAACTGAGGGGACTTGGTGGGAAAGGACACTGCATTCAGACACCCCTAAACTGGCCTTGGGTTCAGCTCCTCCCCTTCCCCATGTTCCCCTCCACCCCCCCCAGTTGGTACTGATCTCTCAAGGGGAGTCACAGGACTGCCAGAACCAGCAATAAACGTCTGGCAAAGCCCTGAGGCTCCTTGTTCTCCTGGCCTTACCTCCTGCTTAAATGAGCACTACCCAATGGATGTGGGCTCACCTCGGAGTGGAGGCAGATCAGGGGAAGCCTCCAAACTATTCAGCTCACTCCCCAAAGCCTCCAAACCAAGGGGGCTGTCCCCAGGCGTGTACCCCTTGGCTATATCAGATGCACCTGAAGGAGAGAGAGAGAGGGAGTGCTTGATTTACTGTCATGCCTGGAGGTCTTAGGAGTGGGTGATGCTGGTGCTGGAGAGATGGCTTTGGAGAGTTTGAGCTCATTCCTTCCCCTCCATCTGTTAGTATACTTCTGCTTCTGTTGAGAGAAAACCTAGTCCTTCCTCATTCTAGTTTTCTCTTGATGGACTTGCCTGCATAACTTACACGCCAACTATCTGCAAAGATCTGCACACAAACGGAGTGGGGGAGAGAGATCCCAGACAGATAAACTGCCATAAAAATTACCCAGCAGCTTCTGGGCAACCAGAGCTCTGAAACAGAGAACAATCTTCCCCTACAACCCAATTTTCCCCACCCCCAGCACCCTCGCTTGGGCAGGGGTGGTATTTCCCATTCTGTTCCCAGCTTGGGCCCTACAGTGCAGTGCTACCCAGGTCTTCTCAGCTTCTATTCTGCAGGACTCCCAGTTGAGAGTGGGGGAGAGAAACCCATTTCCATAAATCAATCCCCATGCCAGCTCTCCATCCCCAGTTCTGCTTCATGCCAAAAGGGGTCTTTCTAGGAACCAACAAGGAGAGCTCTGCAGGCTGTTGTTTGGAGGGTTATTGGATAATCATCATTCCCCTCACATCCCTGTGTGCACAGCAGTGTTGTGAAAGCACCTGAGGATGTGCTGGCATCTCTGGTGACATCTCTGGAAGAGGTGGCATGTCAGAGTTGGCCAGGGTCACCAGAGTGTTTTAGACCTCTCCCTTCTGGCACCAAAGGTACCAAACTCTTCCCTTCAGGCCACACTTGCCCAGCTCAGTGCTGAAATGACCTCATCTCAAGCCTTTGCCATCCTCTTTAGCATCCAGACACCCATTTCTGACCTCTTTGGGCAAAAGCCCTGCTGGAAGGCTCAAGTGTCTCCTCGCTCCATTCCCTCAGCTGCCATTTGATGGAAAGACAATGTGGGACATGAGTGTTGGAGACCTGGGATGTGGCAGGTTGCTCCACTGCAGCCCCTGTGCACTCTGCCAGGTCTCACAGCAGGCTCCTCTTTTGCTCCTTCCTCTTCAAGCACCCTGGACTTGCTCTGCACTGCCCCAGCCTCCCCTCTCCCCCCCCCCAGGATGGGAGTGGGGAGGGCTCCCTGGAGAGGAAGGATGGCTCTTGCTCAAGAACTGGGAGAAGTGAGGGAAGGGCCCTCACATCCCTCTTTTCTCCCTTTTGAAAACTGCTTTTGCCCCCTGAAGCCATCTGGGACAAATTTGGACACAGCTAGCTGCAACCATCCATGCGTGGCCAGCGGGGTGAGGAAGAAAGCAGCCTTCAGCATAGCTCTGCTCTTCTGGAGGTTCACCCAGGACCCCCTGGTCACCAGATACCACTGCACTCCCCATGCTCCACCTCCACCCTAGCCCCAAGAACCACTGCTGGGTCCAAGCACAGCCTCTCCCACCCCAGCACTTCCACCAGCACGTCCCCGTGCCTCCCACTCCCACCGTTGTACAGAGACCAAGAGCAGAACTCGTTTGTACATAATGAACCTTATTTTGTATTATTGCCAATCCCTTAAGATATTGTATTTTGGAGACTCTCAGATCCTATTTTCAGTATTGTATTTTATTAAGAATTAGTGCGGGCTTGGCACCTATGAACTTCTTTCTTCTCAGCAGCTCACTTTCCCCTTGTACTCCAGCAGCTGCCTCTTACCTCTTGTTTGTTATTTTTTGTTTGGTTTTTTTTTTTTTTTGGCTTTGTTTTTTTTTTTTTTCAAGCCAACTTTTCCCCTCCTCCTATCCCTTGCTCTGCGTTTGCTTAGTGAAGCAAAATAAAAATAAAATAAAAAGATGCAGCATCAGCCCTGGGTTGATGGGTCCTTTTATTGAGGCACGGTGGTGACGTCAGCCCACGCAGCTCCTCACCTCTGAACAAGTGAGGACTGTCCTGCTTCAGTTTCTTCTCCCCCTTTGAAATGCCACCAACATCATTCTCTTTGGAAAGAGGAAGGTCATGGAATAAGGTCTGTATGACAAAGACATGGCTGGTAGCACCGTGGCTCTGGTTCTGTCCCCTCAGAAAACACTTAAATCCTTCTGGTGACTGTAAAACCAGAGCAGCCACCCTCAGATCAGCAGCAGCTTGGGGCCTGGCTCTCTGGCAGCCTGGACCTCTGACAGTCCATCTAAATCTGCAAAAAATGAGTTTTTTTACTAATTTTTTTGTGAAACACAAGTCAACAGGCGGTCTCGAAAATGAATCTTCATTTTCTAGAAAGCCTCAAGTGGGTTCATCAGAATTTGGCCATTGAAACAACTCCTTCTTGCAATTAGGCCCTGCATGTCTGGAAGGCAACCCGAGCAGGAGCCCCTCTCAGAGGTGCTGAAAGGTGGCTCTGTCTCCTGCCACTGGCTGGGCTGGGGCCCCCA
>NW_008615147.1:6086-9892 GCF_000691845.1 Merops nubicus | reverse complement strand
CAATTTCTTTGTGGAGAGGAGTAAAGCCCTTAAGTGTTGCCACCCTGTTGTGACAGGGCTTGGGAGAGAGATCAACTCTCTTTTCTTGGCTGGTTCTTTACTGGCAAGAGGGGGTTTGACATGAGATCTATGGTGGGTTAGTCTGACGTGGGTTTTACAGACCCCTGCAGAGCTCCCTTCCCCTACTCACCCCCTTGGATGCAAAGAAATGCCTGACCTTGCCCTGCAGTTTGTGTCCTGGGCCAGAACTAGTTTTAAGTTGAGGGTCTGACGTTTTCCCTGTGGCTCCTTGCCCAAAATCAGCTTCCTACCCCTTTGTCGGTGTGATGCACCTTCCCCTACTGTGCAAACTCCAGATTTTGTCTGAGGGAGGGGCTCCTGCTTTGCTCCCCCCTGTGAAACACCACCCAGCTCTTCAGGCATTGCCTTCCAGGCCTGCACCTTTCACTCATGCTCCAAAACTTAAAGGGGAAGAGATGCAAGGGGGAAGCTCTCAAAAGGGTGAGTTTTCAGGCTTGGGCTCCTTTAACACCGACGCATCTGGAGCAACCAGAACCCCCTGTGCATCAGGAGCAGATTTCCCTTCATCCTGACAAATCCTTCCAATTCTGCAGTCTACCAGCTAACTCTGAGCTGCTCAAAACAGGCACATGAGGATCTTTTGATCCCCACTATGCCTTCCCAAACGCAGCTAGCCAATCACACCTCCCAGCTTGGCTACAGCGACTCATTAGAGCAGAACAAGAGAATGAGCAAAGCCAGAGGGGCACCTTCTTTGCCAATCACCTTCAGCCTGGGGCTGCTCCCAGTGCCCCCAGCCAAGCCTGTGCCACACCAAGCTGGGCTTTGGTCCACGGAGGGGCACGTTTCTCACAAGCCTCTGCGCTGTCGATAGCTACAAGCCCTGAACAAAAGAACACTAACAGAACACGGGCTTCATTTTTCAGAGACAAATTATGCCTGACTGTTCTCTGTTACCAGGCCAACTTGGAAAAAAAAAAAATACAGAGAGAACAGGGTTCTGCAGCTCGCTGCTGCCGAGTGGGCCACTGGCCCCGTGTGCCAGCAGCCTGACGGGTACGTTAGGGCAGTTACATGTGCTAGCAGGGGTCTCAGGAGAGCATCCTCCCTCCCCGAGCCCATCGTGGTCCCTCTTGCTGTCACCATTTGGGACTGTGCTAGCAGTTCTCACAGGGATCCATCAGGGGATTGGCAGGATTTGGTCCCACTGCCTGGCAAGGAGTCTGGGCTTTTGGACACCTTCTGGAGAGAACAGGGCAAAGCCGTGTTGATTTGCTAACCTGCAGGTTTAAGTGGAGATTAGAGGAGAGCAAGGGTGGAGGTTCCTCTTCTGTGCCCAGGGGAGGAGACTGTAGCCTCTCAGAGCTTTACTCCCTAGAAATCCTCCTTCCTAGGAGGCCTGTGCCTGGGAAAGTGAGGACGGGGTTTGTATGGCAGCACTGAGCTGCCCTGGCACCACCCTGCGTGCCCATGCAGAGGGAAATCCCTGCCCAGGGCACAGGAGAGACCTTGCCCTTGGCCCAGGTAAGGGGGTGAGGCCCAGATAAGCAGGTGTCTTGGCTCAGCTGAAGGCTGCCCTGGGTGCCAGGAGGACAGGACTGACCCAGCCCCACTGCCCAGCCACGCTGTCCCCAGCCAGCATCTGCCTACTCTTCATGGGTCCTCAGGGAGCTCTGATGGCATCTTCCAAGGGAAGGGTGACCCCACTGATGATGGAAATGTGAAATGTCCTGCAGAGACAGAGGGACAGAGAGAGATGCAGAAGCCTGAGCAATCCTTTCTCTCCATTCTCGTGGCACCCATGCAGCCATCAGTAAGAAATGCCCCCCAGATTGCTCCACCCTTCTTCCTGAGCCTGGACACCACCCCACCACCCCGCTCACCCTCAAGGAGGGCTCACCCAGAGCTGCTCCATCTTCCAAGGAGAACAAAACCCCTGTGGGGGCTGGAGGGGCTGAGTCACACAGCGAGGGGGTGCGGGGCTCCCTGCGAGTCACGACTGCAGGGAGGAGTGGGCTCAGAGGCACAAACTCCCCCAGCAGGCGTGGGATGGGTGGGAGATGTCATCCTGACCTTTCTAGGGCCAGGTACAGGTTGGCTAACTCGACCTGGAGGTGCTGGAGGGCTGTAGTTGCCAGGGAAAGGCACAGCCCTTTCTCCAACCCCTACTGCTTCTTCAGGAGTGGGGTGGGAAGGGGAGCTGGCACAGCACCCTGCAGCAGAGGTGCAACAGGGCCACATGGAGGGGATGGGGAGCAGTGGTGGGAGGGATGGGCTGCTCCTGGCAACTCTCGAGGTGATCAAACAGTCAGAGAAGGCTGAGGACACCTTCCAGCTCCTGTTATGTCAGCCCTGCACGGGAAGACATTTGGATTAGGGGTGATGGCCATGTATTCTTGATGTAACACATAAGTCTAGCATCTCACCATAGGCAACTGATGCAGGGGGTGCCTCCTGTAGACCCAAAGCTCAAATATGCTAGTGCTCATCAAGGAAAGCCTCAGCGTGTGAATCTGGAGCAGGACAAATCAAGAACAAGAAGCCAGGCACATATGGGAGGTTTGTGGCTCTCTCATCCCAGCTGGCATCCACAGCATGGGGACTGGCAAGGCTGGGGCAGGCCAGAGCTGGGACTAGGGTCACAAAGTCCCAGCCTAGGAGGAACAGAGGATGCAGCTCTCCTGATGGAGGTGGGCAGAGGACAGAAGGGCCTTTCTACCTCTGGATGCCAGGATTTGAGAAGAAAAATGCCTTGAATTAGTAAAAAGCAGTGATAAATTGGCCTCCCAAATGGCAAGGAGGAGGGAGCTGCACCATGACCATCCCCAGACAGATCTGATCTGTGTTGGACTGTTGACCAGAGCAGCAGCTGCTTTGCTGAGGATGCTGTCACCCAGTTTTCCAGGCTGCCCGACTTCACCTGACCACGCATCTGGTCAGGATGAGGGACAGAGCCCCAGCTCCCTGCACAGCCCTTGCAGGCAGGCAGACTCCAGCTGGGCTGCGAGCTGCAAGGGGCAGCTGAGCCGTCCCCCTCCTCTGCCTCCCGGCCTGGGAAGGGTTAAGTGCCAGTTTCCGAGTGTCTCTAAGGTGACACCAGGCTCTGTGCCGCTCTCCGCAGCCCCCCTCCCCACGCACGCACTCACTCACTCTCTTTCTGCTTTGTCTTTCGAGGGCTGCTGCAGGATCAGTGCACAGGCACCTTCCTCGCTGCCTCCTCCTGCCGCTGCCGGGGACACCGAGGGACGTCCCTGGCCCCGGGGCGGGGACCTTGCAGAAGGCACCCCGAGCTCTCCTGCGCTTGCTGGAAGCATCACCACCCTTGGACGTGCTCTCTCCTGAGATCTTTCTCTGCTGAGCGCCGTGTATCCCGTTTCCATCCCCCTGCCCTCGCCCTGCCGGCACCTCCGGGGAGCAGCACCAACCCCTCGGGGTTTCTCTCACCTGGCCCTTGGCTTCCCAGAGCCAGAGGGAGGCTGAGCTGCGGTGCCCGAGCTGCCCACACCGTTATCGAGAGGACGACAAGCAGCACCGTGAAAAGTTGCTCGCCGTTTCTTCTCCGTGCTCCTTCTCACCCGGGGAGAGTGAATTCCCGGTGGGATTGTCCCACGTCCCTGCGGAGCAGCAGAGCAGCATCGTGGGACCCGCTCGGGTAGGACTAAGCTGCCCGAGAGGTTGTCGGGGCAGAACAAGGCTCCCCGCCCGGCCAGACACCTCACCCCAGCATGGCTGAAGGTCCCGGGAGCTGGAGAGACTTCACCCCGGCCGGGGAAGATGGGGAGGTG
>NW_008615147.1:0-6068 GCF_000691845.1 Merops nubicus | reverse complement strand
CGTCTCTCCCTCCCCCGCAGCCTGTCCCCCGCTCGGGGTGAGAAGAGAGGGGCGCTGGCGGTGCCGGAGGTGGAGGAGCAGTTCCTGCACTTGTCCATCAGGAAGCAGGTCTCCTACAGGTAGGAGCTCCCGGGTCTCCCAGCGCCGGGGGTGGGCTGGGGCAGAGCAGTGCCCTGTCCTGGGGGTACCTATCTCCTACGGGGTCAGAGCAGGCTCTCCCCACCAGACACCAGTGCCTTCCCACCAGAAACCACCTCAGCACAGGGACAAGGGGACCAGTTAGCCCCTTCCCTCCCCCATCCATGCGACAGCCCCCCTCTGCAGCAGCAGACACCCTTATTTTTCCTTCTACCCAACTCCCCTTTCCAGTCTTGGGGCTGTGATGCCCCCCAGCCCCCTCTCTAGGTGGACCATGCCAAAGAGCCTCCCACGAGCTCTGGCACAGGGCAATGGGCTGGATGTTTCATTCTCTGCAGCTCTGGCTCATTGCTGCTCAGGGCACTGGATACAAGGGACTTCTTCTAACACTGATGCCCCTCTTCATCCACTGCCCCAAGGCAAATGTCCCCTTGCTTGATTCCCAGGTCCAGAAGCTTCGATCACACCTGGGGAGATTAAGCTGTGATGCAAAGATGAAGGTTGGGGCTTAGGCTGGAAATGTGCCCTTGGAGGGCATCTTGCAGCAAGAGGAGTGTCTGTCCTGGCTTTTGGTGTGACTCTTCTGCCAGGACTGCTGTGCTCACCCACCCCAGCTATAGCCAAGCAAAGCTGATGGAGGCAAAGGGTGGTTTTTGTAGCTCCCGTGGAGTTTATAGGAGCCACTGCCTGGTGATGCTCAGGTGAGCTCCTATTCCCAGCTCCAATCATATCCTCCAAAATCCTGAGTGGGTCAGCACCTCCAGGAACTCAGCTCTGTTCTCTCTCTCCCAGTGAATAAGGTGTCTCACCCACCCCTTTCTTTCACCATTCCAGCCCATTCCCACTTAGTACCTTTGAACTTTACAGCACTCAGGTGTGAGGAGAAACCCTTTGACTCTGTGCCCACCTGGACTAAAAGTGTCATTTTCAAGCATGTGGAAAACCAGCACGGAGGCTCTTGGTGCTGTGGCAGAGGCTGCACAGGCTCTCCTGCTGCCAGCTGGGAACTCGGGGACCCCGGGCTGCAGAGCTCTACTAGGGTGCAGATTTTGGGCAGGAGCTAACCCCAGCTGTTCTCCCTCATGCACAGCAGCCCTTCTGCCTGCTTGCAAGGGTGCAAACTGTGAGCAAATTCCCCTGTAACTAATGGGAACTAATGGGAGAGCACATCGGTGCCTGCAGAGCAGGAGGGGCCCCGGAGGTGACTCATCTCCAGCACTTGTTATTCCTGCAGTGGGTGGCGAGGAGCAGCCGGGGTGGCAGAGTCCTCCCCGAGGCAGCTCTGCCTCCCTGAGCCTTGCCATGAGATGGGGCAGCAGGCAGCCCTCCTGGCCCTTCTTTGGTGCCCAGTGCTGCTTGCCGAGGCACGGGGCAGAGCTGGGAGGATGGAGGTTACCGTGCTGAGCAGAGGAGGCAGAGCAGGGTTTGCTCCTTTCAGCTGTCTTCCTCCAGATGTGCACGGCACGTCTTGCCAATGGATTAGCCAGCTGCAATTATCCAGCCTCCCCAGGGGAGGAAGGGACCATATTGCAACTTAATTGGATCAGGCCTGAATTGGCTCCAGAATTGTCACGGGTTGTTGGGGATTGTTTACCTCCTGCTCATCCTATCCCGGTCACCTCAGGCACACAGCTCTGCTGGCACACTCCGCCCTTCCACACAGTGCTTCTGTCCTCCTCAGCCCTCACAAGGGGTCTCTCTGCAAGAGGCTTCGCTCCAGCTTTGCAGAAGAGAAAGTCTGGTGGGGTTGGAGGGGGGGCCACAGCTCCCTGCAGGCCAGGGGCAAGGGAGCAGGCACTGCTTGGGATGAGCTGCTTCCTCCACCCTCTCAGGCAGCCGGGCAAAAGGAAGGGGAAATGGGAGAGGAAGTGTCTGGGGGTGGAAATCTGTTTATGCCATCCTGTGACGCCCACACAGGGGCAGATCTGGCTGCTCCCTGAGGCAGGTCAGGTGGTGATGGAGCTGCTGCAGAGAGCTGGGCTCTCAACTTCCATCAGATGGCCCTCCTGCAGCAGGAGGAGCCTTGAGGGGGCTGACAGAAAACCCTTGGTTCTGGAGGCACTTACTTGAACCCTGGTATGGAGTTTGGAGGACCTTCATGGTCCGTGGGCATCACAGGTGTCCTCAATGTCATGCAAAGGTTGGAGGCCCCACTCCTGCTGCCAACCTGCCTGTTCCTGCTGGGACCCATTAGTCATCACAAGGGGCAGGCAGCGTGAGCTGCCACAGAGAGGGTTTGAAGTGAGCAGATATGATATTAAGCTGATGGAAATAAAGTTCCTTCCATAAATAGTGTATGGAGCAGCCTTGGGCGGGTGGCAGAGAGCTCAGCCCTCAGGTTATATTTAGGGCTTTGAGTAGCAGTTTCGTGCCAAGCTTATTAATGATGTCGGCTTGTGCACCAGATTTGCACATTCTGGGACAACTTTTCCCTGTAGGGAGGTGCCTCTGAAGCACCAGAAGGACACTGTGCTCTCTGTCACTGCAGCAAACCCCGAGCAAGCAGGAGGACTTGTATGCATTGCTCCAGAGAGCCCCTCACTTTGGCCAAGGGGAGTCCAGAGTCAGCTCCTGCTAGATCTGAGTGTCTCCACCAAGGCTCCAGTGGGGCAGGAGCACCCATGTGGGGCAGCTCCAGTGGCAATAAGACCAATTAAAGGCTGGGAGGACTTTGCTCTAGGAAGAACCCAGTGACCAGGAGCCGGGGAGGCGTGGGGCAGGTGCTGGCAGGCTGCAGCAGCACAGGCTGCAGCAGCACCCTGCAGCCTCTCCAGCTCTGGGTGCTCTCTCATCTTCGAGGCTTTCACGGTTGCTTTCGGAGTGACACTTGCAGCAGTGGCCTTTGTCACTGCCACTGTTCTCAGCAAGCCAGCCCGTGGGGTTGTTTACCCAGAAAGGAAACCACAAGTGCACAAAAGCTTGCTGCACAGGCTCCCCACAGGCAAAGCTCCTGGGCTGAGGGACACGCTGGGTGTCAGAACACTCCCCTCCTGCTCCCAACCACCTCTGGAGGCAGCACCCCGCACGGCCCACGCACCACAGGGCTGCTCACAAGCATTCTGTGGAGGTGGAAAGAGGGGTCCCTGCGGCCCCCAGCTGGGTGTTAGCCCCCGTGGAGCAAACAGGGTGTCCCCTTGCCAGCTCCCCTTCCTGCTAGCCAGAGGGAGGGCACCTCGGCTGCTCGCCGTGGTCCCCAGCTGGCAGATAGGACACAGCTCAAGCATCTCACAGGGTGTTCTGTGCTAGGAAGCTAAATATAACACAGAGCGTGGATGGGAGGGGGCTGCTTTGTTGGGGAAACACGAGGGAGCTTGGTCACAGGCAGGAGGAGAGCTGGGGAGGACTGCTGGGGAGCCTGGAGGTGGGAGCCCCATGGGAGCTGATTGAGGTTCTCTGTGGTCTTCTCTTCCTTCTGCCCTCAGACCTGACTGGGCTCTGGGTTTCTGTGAAGTCCCAGGGCAGAGAGTGGGCAGCCCCTCTGTCCCATCTGGGCAGGGCAGGGGCTGGGGAAGGGAAGGTGAAGCCTGCACCAGCTGCGGGGAGAAAGGGGCAGAGAGGAGGGGTTACTTCCTCCAAGTCCTGCCTGCTAGCCTTTTAATTGGGTTAGCCCAGCTATGCAGAGCAGTATAATCAAATTCCCATTCATCCCCAGCCAGCCGAGCCTGCTCCTCTCTGACAGAGACATCTGTTTCCATGTCCCTCTGAGCAGCTGGAGAAAGGAGATGGCTGGTGACCCCTGGCAAGGCTGGAAGGAAGCTTTGCACAGTGCTGCAAAGTCCTAACGAGCAGGAGGCTCCTCAGAGACCTGGGTCAGGGGTGGACAAGCCCATCTCACCATCCTCTGCCCAAACGAGCTCTGCTTGCTGGGCAGAGCACCATGGTCCACCCTGCTGCTGGTGGGCACAGGGGTGGGATAGGTTTGGAGCCAGCACCACGGAGTGCTCGGTGTGCAGTGCTGATGTGCCTCCACTCCATGGCTTTCAGCCTGGAGGCTCCTGGGCGTGGGGATTTTTGGCTGTGTGCAACAAGAGGTGGAAACATCCCAAGAGGCAGTTTTGGAGAAACTGGGAGGCTGTGGGGACAGCCTGGCTGCACAGTGACATGTCTGCAGCAGTGCCAGGGCAAGGAAGTGTAATAGCAACCCTAAATTCCCACCTTAACCCATACTCCCTAAGGTTTAAGCTCACCTAAGACCCTGCTGCAGCCAGGAAGATGCTCCTGCCCTCCTTTCTGCTCAGCAGAAGACACCAAATGAGCCTCCCCGGGTTGTCCCTGCAGCTGTAGACCTGAATATGGTGTGTGGGGACCGTGGGGTGGGGGTCTCAGAGAGCAGGCCAAGGGGAGGCTGTGTTAGGGACAGCGTGGGACTGCACCCACACCCTCCTGGGTGCAGAGAGCTGGGATCCCTCAACAGAAACTGGGAATGGCTGCAGTGGCCACCCCCTCCCCTGGTCACCCCCTCCCTTATCTGATCCCAGCTCACAAGGAATCCCACAGGCAGGTATCCTGCCAGGTTTGGCTGAAGCAAGCAGCTTAACCCTTCCCTTACCAGGGGACTGCACGCAATAATGCAGAGACACAAGGGGTGCTGGAGCACAAAGCCAGCCAGCACAGAGCCCCCCATCCCTCTCCCATGCTGCCTGCAGAGAAGTCAGTGCCAGCAGGGTCTGTCTCTGGTCTCCTGAGCAAGATCAGCCAGAACTGGGCTTTTTATAGGATCCCCTGTGGTTTTGCACCAAGCTGGAGAGACAGGACTGTGGAAGGACACACAGAGAGGATGGTGAGGGTTCCAGGGTAGGGTGAGTTACTTCTCCAACAGCCTCACCAAGCCTCAGTGCTCCTGGGTCTGGATGTCGATGGCAGGGGGCAGAGCATAAAGTGTGAAAGGGAAATGTCTGCAGGCAGGGAGCAAACGTGACCAACCCATGGCGAGATGCAAAGCGGTGGGAACGACAAACCCTTCAGTGATAACAAAACCCCTCCCCTCCCCGACCTCCCAGCTGGAGTCTGGCATCCTGAACCTGCCTTTTCCTCCCTCTGCACGGTAATTAGTGCAGTGGGTTGTGTTCGGTTTCAGAGCTTGCCTGGTGAGATCAAGGTCTGCTGATGTTTATTTTTCCTTTTGATCACGCAGTCTAAAGCAGGACCAGGTGCCCCTTTGGAAATGCCATCCATGAGGGCTTCAGGGACTGGCTTTGCTTGCTCGCTTTCCTGTGGCCCATCAGAATCTGTCCACAGATCTCCTCACGGATCTGAAGCTCTCCTGGAGCCACAGCAGAGCGAGCAGCATCTCGTTGTGAAGGGTGGGGGTTTTTGGAGCTGGGGAGAGGCCAAGCCTGAAGGCTCATGCTACGCCCTGCAGACCCAGACCAGGGGATGTATGATGAATGTCAGGCTGTCTCTTTGCTCCCTGGCAGCTGGCATGGAGCCTCCTAGATGCTTTGTGCTTCCCACAGTGCCTATACCTGTTCTACCCAGGCTTTTTTTCAACAACGCCCAACGCAAAGCTTGGGGATGGAGGATGTTTGGAGACCCAGCACGGAGGGGGGATGCGTGCTGCAGTGCAGGGTGCAGATGGCACAGGGTGGGCAGCAGGACAGCCCCGCTGCCGTGCCCTGGTTTCCATGGTGGTGCCAGGGCAGCTTTGGGAGAGGGGACCATCTCCATCGTGCCAGGTTGTGCTCCTGCTCGCCCAGGGCACCCACGAGGCTTCTCCAGAGACGGCCCCACGCCGTGGGCTGCCGGGGGAAGAGCGATGACAGCCGCCCTCGCACTTCCAGGAAGTGCAGAGAGAGAGGAACCAGGTGGAGGGTGCAAACAAAGCCGGGCCCCCGGGCGGGCGGCGGAGCTGCCAGGGACCTGCCCTCGGGATGACTCCGGAAAGCAGCCGCGGGGGGAGGAAGAGCGAGAGTGAACCGCGGCCCGGCTGA
>NW_008615146.1:0-350 GCF_000691845.1 Merops nubicus | reverse complement strand
CTGCGGGCAGAACAGGGCAGCCCGTGAGGGCCGAGCGCTCCCTCTGGCCCCTCCCCAGAGCCCATCTCGCTGGGCCGGGGCTCCTGCCCCCAATCCAGCAGCCGCTTGGTCTGGGCTCTGCAGCCCGGGAGCATCGCGAGCACATGGGGCACTGCCCAGCCCGGCTCCAAACCCTGCCCACCCCCCTGTGCAGCCTGACGGACACTGCTCCTCAGGTTACTGCTAGAAACGTTTGTTCTGCAGTCCACTGTTACCTTCTCAGCACAGGAGATGGGGACCTGCTGGAGTGGGGCCAGAGGAGCCCCAGCAATGCCCCGAGGGGGGAACCCCTCTGCTGGGAGCCCAGCCGG
>NW_008615145.1:368-633 GCF_000691845.1 Merops nubicus | reverse complement strand
CAGCACCCAAACAGGGCCGTGCTGCTCCCGGGCTGTGCCGGTGTCCTGGGATCTGGGGGACTGCCCAGAGGGAGCTGGGGGTGGTGGGACATTGGGCTGCTCCGGGCACCACTGACCCCATGCCACTGGGAGTGACGGAGCCCTGGGGCCTCGTGAGCAGCTCTCTGCACCCTTTGGGCAGGACACCTTGTCCGGCCTCATCCCCTCCTGGCTGTAGCCATTTTTGGTGCCTGTGAGGCTGCTGAGGCACAGGCCCTGATGGCGG
>NW_008615145.1:0-213 GCF_000691845.1 Merops nubicus | reverse complement strand
CACCACGGGCAGTGCTGGGCCAGGATCCTGCCCGTGCCGTGGTGCCAGCTCCCAAGGGAGCTCTGGAGCCTTTGCAGGGCCCCTGGCAGGAGCAGGGTGTGGGAAGGAGAGTGGTCAGGGACGGGGTGGGCCCTGGAGACCATGTCCAGGCAGGGTATAGGGACTGTCCTGCCCACCTGAAGGGTCCCTTCAATAACAAGGGTAACAAGGGGG
>NW_008615144.1:0-10586 GCF_000691845.1 Merops nubicus | reverse complement strand
AAGTAAAATCATTGAGCAGAACCAGCTGTATTTACCCCAAAACAGGACAGAAGACCAGTATACTAAAGAAGGCCAAAGCTGGACACCTAAGCAAGGTCAGAGAACATCTGACTCCTCCTGTAGCCAAGCTGGGAACACACCTGAAAAGGATCCGACTCTCGCCAGCCAGGCCACTGAAGGCTTTGCCACAGAATACCTATGAGTAAACAGCCCCGAAAGAGTTGAGTGGCTCAGAGAATCACACCAAAGTAGTCGTATAAAGCAGAAAAAGCTTGCAGTTAAGGCAGATGAAATGTCATTGAGAAGATGAAGGAGATGGTCACCTCAAACATCTGGCTTCAGGGCAAAGGGCATGGACAGAGGAGAAAAAAAGGCTTCTCCTATTACAAAAGGATGGAGATGTGACAACAGACAAAGCATCCCATGAAGAAAACTGGCCTGACATCTAGGAGGACTCAGGTATTCTGACCTTCTATTATCTCTCTCTTTCTCTGCTCATAGAGCCATTCAACGCCAATAAAAACCATTTAGGTATTGACACTACCTCTTTGATCAGGCACAGAATGCAAAAATCTCAAAATGTGCTTTCCTGTTCTGTGGTTTGAAATGAGCTTTACTTCAAATGCTCACTGTGCTCTCTCTGTTCTGATTAACATACCATTTACTGCCTGACTCATTCACCTCTCCTCACAAAACAGTGTAGATTTTATTCCTGCCTTTCTATTTCCCTTGTCAAATGCTTTATAACAAAGATAAATAATTTTCCCTTTTTCCTTTTTAATTTTCTTTTATTACCTGCATCATTTACTGGCTTCTGCTGAAAATCACCATGCTAAATGAAATTCCACAAGAAGTAATAATCAGTATTTTCCTACAGCTCTCTATCCCTACCTTGCATAACAAGGAAGAGGAACGGCAGTTTTAAAATGATTGCTTTCTATTGTTCCACAATGCAGTAAGATTTTAAAAAATCATTCCATATCACATCCTTGCAAATAGGCAGTGTGCTCCCCATGCACTCTGTGGTAAAATTTAGTATGAGAACTGTGTAATGGGATTTAAAGCTGAACAGCTGGTTTGCTAGCCCTCTATACAAAGGCAAACATCTTGGAATCAGGAATCAGAGTGATCTCAGCAGTTTTTTAGCCAGACAAATACGCATCAAAAGAATAATAAGAAGTAGCCTCTACTCAACAAATTGTTCTATTCTTTTGACAAGTATCATTTTTTAAGTCCTCCTGTCTTTGGAACTCATGTTGCTCACACTTACAAGCATATTTTCCTTCCTCCTAAAAAGAATAAAGCAACCAAACATCCTCTTTCTGGTGCATTCATTTTAGATCTGTGAAGCCATTTCACTGAGTGACTCAGCCAACAACCCCATGAATAACTTCAGACCAGATTAAATAATCTTGAAGTACTGTGAGATACATCCATCAGAGCAAGTCTCTGGCAGCAGCAGAAACTGTCTCTACTGTATAAATGAATTCAGGGGATGGATTGTTCATAAGATACATTAAACATTACCGTTATAAAAGGATGGCAATGTTAATAATTTAAGAAAATGTTACCAAGATGTTAATTTCCCAAGAAGAAATGACTGAAGAAGACAGGGTTGTATGTTAGTCAAGGTGAGTTCTGGTAAGCAAAAAGACTGACATAAAAAAAACATAGTCTGTCCCAAACCACTAGTCAGTACCTGTTTCTATTATCAAAAAACAAGTTCTTACATTGCTTTTTAAAAAAAATATGTAAATTTGGTCAGAAATAGTCCTAATAGTGCTGAACTGAAGTCCACAGTGGAAAACTTCAGTCCCTGGGTGTGTATTATCATGATCACTGCCATATTCTCCCAAGGAAAGTGGCATGTTCTCTTCTTTGGCTGTCAATCTCTCTTCAAATGTTGCGTCAGCCAGATACCAAAGAGAAATTGCTGTCCTAAGAGGGCAATGACATCACAGACTAGCGTTCTTGATGACTGCTAGGAGCATGACAAGAAGCAATGCAATCATTTTCAAAGCAAGGATCTCCCGCAGCCCAGTTCAATAGTGTAAATTACAAGTAATGATGATCTGTATGTTGATGGTATCCTGGACATTGATGAGTAATACAAGTTTGAAAGTCATGTGCTGAAGGAACAAGATATTCCATCTTTAGTCCATAATCCAGATGACCAGGAATGGCACTAACATCCATCTCTAGCTCTGTCTAACATTAGATGGAATATAGTTCATGTAAAATATTAATTAATACTATCAATATTAATTGTTTTCAAGTAACACCAGTTATCTGATAATACAGAAATTTTGTTCTGAGCACTGAAAGAATGTTTATACGTCTGCTGGATTGAAAGGCATTACAGGATGAGCACCATTTGAAAAGGGTTGGTTATCTTGTAAGAGCTATGTTTTTGCTTTGGGCAACCTAGTGGTCTTGATTCCAAAGACAGGAGCATTTGATTGGATAAATGACCGCAGATTAATTGCAGATCATTATGCACTGGAAAATACAGACTATCATTCCAGGAAATGCAGAGCTATCAGTATTGAAAAGATGTCAGCAAGTTTATTTACCATTTCCTTGACCTATATATTCCTCTTTAGAGAACAAAGCCAGCAGGAGGACAATAAGGTCAATGTATTTACTCATTTTTTGCCATTCCAGCTAGGGCCTCTTTCTGTTACTCTTTGTTTAGCCTGACACTAATATTTCCTCATGCAAATAGCTAATTCGTGACTCCTGTGACTTCAGAAATGAGGCCTGATGCCATGCTTAGCCAACAAGATTGTTAGGGGTTTTAAAAGAAAACAGCAACTCAATCTTTTATTTCAAGAGCTGTTACAGAGTGGTGGGAACATCTGTCTTGGGTGGTCTCTTTTCTGTAGGGACAAATCACAGACAATACTGAATACATGCAATCCATCCAATCCACACCACTACTACTCTGTTGGACACCAGCTGTGTGTTTCCCTTCTCTTAAGGGAACTGGTAAATCTAAAGAAAACTGCAGGGGCCTGAGGACATGCTTTTGGTAAACAACCCCAGCAGGTAGTTTCAAAATGTACTCTAGGTAAATAACAGAAAATTGCTACAGAAAGAAGCTGCAAGCCATAAAAAGAGATAAAAGCGTGGTACAAAGCAAAGTGTTTCATTCTGTCTGAACTGACATCCTGTTTGCTTCTTCTTAGCAAGAGAAACAGCTCACGGCTTTGGTCAACTCAAGACAATTTCCTTTCAGGTTCCCAGCTTTCCTTCTTTACCTCTTATTTCCATCACAAGACCACAAACTCAAGAAAATCTCTAGAATTATCCAATTAATGAGCACAGATATGTACACAAACAGAATTAGCACACACGGGGGAATTGCAACGGATCCTCAATCTCTTTTTGTTACTTCAGGCTGCACATCCCTTCTCTTACTCTAGATACCAAAGTCAGAAGTAGAATCTTCTCTCCCAAACTCAGGACACCAACACACTGCAGAAAAACAGATAAACCTTCACACTCTCCATTGAGAGTAAACAAATGAAACGTTAAAACCCTAATGCAACTCAAAATGATGGATCATTTTATGTTTGCAATTTTAAGTAAAAACAGCACTACAGAAAAAAAAATAAAAATGCATAAGATAAGCATAAGATTTCTGCTCAATGTTTTGGGCTAAAACTTTTCAAAACTGAGTAATTTTTGGCAGAAATCTGCATGTTCCAGATTTTTATTTTGCTATGGAAACTGCCTGCCTGAGAAAAACAAAGCCATGGACCAGCCATTTCTAGTCAAAATCTCCTCCGCTTTCATACAAATCATACAAGTGAATGATTGGCATATAGTCCTCAAACATCTTCTTTTTAAAGATCATTCCTTGTAGTGCAGTCACTGCTTTTCTTGCTGAACACCTGTGAATTAGTTATATTCTGCAACTGCCTTACATAATCCATCAGCTGATGCAAGCTGCACAGAGTCCAGCTCCAACATCCCCTGAGTGCGCTGAGCTCGGCGACAGCCTGTGGGTGGGCCAGGTGCTGTTTTGCTTATGTGAATTATCTCTCTTCTGGGATGGGTGTCAGGACTGACTAAGGCATCTCTGCATTGCCAGTGCAGCTCCTGCATAAAGCTCAAGCTGAGTATCACCAAAACTCTCATTTTCCTTCCTTTCACTTGCTTCTGTCCTTATCTAACCTCAGATATCTGAAAATTTCCAGGCTGTTTCTCACATACTTGGGTCACTGGCTTCACGCAGAAGGGTATGCCTGAGAGCAGAAGCAGATGTACTTTCTGTGACAACGCCACATGAACAGTGGCCTCTCTCCGTTTACTGCTGTAGCAGTGCCTGAAATTATTATATACCAATGATTTCGCTCTTGTGGTTTTTTGCAGCCTGGCACTAACAATGTGGTTGCTACAACCCATGAACCACCTCTAGTTTTCTCAATACCTCAGGCTGCTACCAAGGGCTGCCCTCTTCCTGATGCTCATTGGCACAGAGAACCAGCCTGCAACCACACAGCCAGGACAACACTTTATGCCTGCATATTGTGACTGCATTTGGATACACAGCCCCATGCGGCCAGCAAGTACTAGGGTCTCAACAAAAGCCTCAAGAAGCTAGGCATTTCTTGAATGTTATTTTATTTTTCTGGTATCTTGCACGCTGAAAGACATTACCCGCTCCTAAAGGCTTTCATGACTGACAAACTGTGTTACATCTTCTCATGTCTTTCCAAATAACTTGCACTGTATTCTCAAGATACTCAAGATTACTTTGCCTGACTGATGCAAAGATGTGAAACCTTCATCAGTTTGTGGTTTACATTTGCACTGAGGAGACATGAAATTCCCTTGACTCAGCCCAGTGTTTGAAGCATAACACTGGAGACTGGTGTCTTCTGGCTGACCTGATCCTACTCTTAAGAAACATACCAACTATCACCACATATTTCTTAAGGTAGATCCATTTCCACCAGCAAGTCAACTCCCTGAATACCCCAGTTGCAAAGATGATCCAGTGTCAATTAGTTTTTCACACCCAGTTCTTTAAAATCTGTTCCACTTTCAGCTTGGTAGATTACAGGTAGATTACAGCAACCTATGAGAGGTTTTGAGCCATGTGACATACCTGTAAGTCACATGAGAAAAGACTGGCAAACACTCATATTCAACACACACATGTATTTTCCCTCCTCTGCTGACAATGTTCGCAGCACCATGACTGGTAAGACAGCTCTCCAGAGTACCTCTTCCATCAGGAGTACAGTTGTAATCAGAGCAGCCAGTGGCATACAAAGAAATAAAAGGTGTTTTGGGGCACTCTGCATTCTGCTGGGGCCATCATCCCACAGCCCTGTGTCTTGTAGGCTGTCCTGCCCTGTTTGTCCTCAGGTTTGCCAAACTGGTGTGGCATTCCACGAGCAGGAGCCAAGGCCGCTCTGAGAGGCAGGAAGGAGCTTTAGCCCAGGAAAGCATGAGTTTGTGCAGCAGGTTTGCTCTGTGAGAGAGCAAGATGCCTGCAGAAGACTGTGTAAGCTGTTCTGGCCTCACTTGCCCACACATGCCATTCCCATCAGAACTGTGTTATTCTGACAGGTTACTGAGTTTGTGTTTTGTTGGTATTACAAGCAAACCTTGAAGACAAAGGAGTGCGATTTAGGTGTTGACTCTCCTTTCTTCCAATACTTTTCCCTTCTCCCACAAATGGCTTTTATGGGATGTTCCAAAAATCCCAGCTGTGTTTTACGAAACCGTATTTTTCAAGCTTCTTGCTAAACATCTCAGTCAATTTAAAAACAAATAGCTAATACAGACTGAGTTCCTCTTCAGTTCCCATGTTATTAAACACATCCCTCCATGCACTTGGAATGGAAGAAGGACTGGAACAAGTAGAAAAATAAACTACCATAGAAGAGCTACCAGTAATTACTCAGCAAATACAATAAATTACTGTGTATGTGGAAATTAAACATACTTCATTTTGTTGTCAGTGAGTATTTTACAAGCGTGGGTGACAGTAGCACACAGTAGAATATAAATGTGATACAACTGCCTTTTGCAGTGTGTGTGTTTTTCCATCAAAGTTGTTTTTTTTTTTCCTCCTCCTCCTCTCCTTTTGATGGATTTAAACTGATGGATGGTGAAGCAGGATTCTGAATTCAGTGGTGCCTCAATAAAGCAGTAAAAAGCAGCACAAGAAACATCTATGAACATTCACACCAGAATCTCATGCTCCCATTTGAGTTACTGAACAGGGACGCTCTTGTCAGAGGGTCCAACCCTAAGCTTCCCTAGAAACCCATGAGCTTCTACAAACTCTAAGGAGGTATTCAGGTCTACTCAGATGAGATTATTCCAGGGATGCCAGACATGAGATTCAGACATGTTTCTTGAGACTTAGACAGCATCTGTCCTCTGAGAGACTTCATAAATGAGGCTCAGCTTTGGCAATTGTGTAGAGTTCAATTTTAAAATCGATTCTGCCTTCTGATATTGTGATAGTGGACTTAGAGCCATTTAAAGAGTGTCTCACAAACATTTTCCATGAATTCTGCAAACTCCCTGTGTTATCAGTAATAAGAATCATTAACTCTAAACATTGCTCCTCAATAGCATAACTTTCCTGAGCAAAGAATCAGCCCCCACTTCTCAGAGCACAACAAAGAGAAAAGAAAATTCAAAGGAGGGGTGCATTGTCAAGGATACTTAAACAAAAGGCTTAAAGGAACAGAAGATGTGTGGCAATGTAACTACGCTGTATCATCGTGAATAAAAGTGACACCTTTAAAGCAAGAAAAGCAGAAACCTTACTCCAAATGCAAATGGTTTCCAAGCTCATGCATAACTTTAAACCTCTGTCTGGCAGATACAATTCTGTTAGTTGGCAAGGAATGTCATGCCTTTACATTTATGTTGGTCCTCAGATCCCTAGAGGATGTGGTCAATCAATGATTAGCACATTTGTGCACATGGATCTGCCTTGAAGCTAATTTTCATTCTGGTTAAGATACAAGAACAATGCAGCATGAATCCTGCAGAAAAGCTGATCTAAACACTGTCTTACAGATATAAGCCCATTCTGTCCCCACTCCCCTGCCTGCGGCCACCCTCGTTCAACTAATTATGTCTTCAGTCACTCCCCTGTGAGCTTCACTGGAACCAGAAAGGATGGCAGCTGCAGCTGCACAAGACACACCAGACACCGTCTTGGAATGTCCTGCACCCTGCACTTGTGATGTTTGACCCTTTTGAAATAAACACAAAAAATCACTTGGGTAAGGAGAGTTATCTCATTTTCAAGAGGATGGGCACACCGTGGTCCCCTTACCTAACAGGACAAGAAAAGGCAGCCCAACAAAGATTACCATATAATTGTTGCAACCCTCCATTCCCTACAAATACTTGGAATCCCCGCAGTTACTCACCATAAAGACATCTGACTGTTGACAACAGAGACAGGCTGTTCAGCACTGTTTGGCAGTGTGCAAGGTACAGGCTACCAATGGAGCAGGTTTTCCAAGAACAGAGGAAATTTGTGAATGTTGACCCCATATCTAACAACCCAGCTAATGATGACTCATTGTAGCTACTAATTCTGTAGCCTTGCTTTTTCAACCTCTGTTCATGTCATCCAGTAGACATTGAATGGAGCACAATTTTAACAAAAGCATGAGATTTTCAGAATCAGGACATGCGTCATGAACAACAATGCCACCCACAACTGCTCTCTCAGCTGCTGCCAGGCAAGCATTTATGAAAAGCACCATTGAAAAGCAAGTTTCATCCTGGATATACAAACCCAGCAAACAATGCCTAAATAGGTAAGAGGGTATGTAAGCATGCTGCAGCCTTAATTTCACACACTAGTAGCAATAAACATGTTGTTTGTCATTTATGTGCTTATGCCCCATCCAAACGTGTACCTCTTAAAAGTCCCAAGAGCTTTGGGTGTTTTTCAGAGAACAGCTGGGTTTGCAGATCAAAAAAAAAGATCCAGTCTTTTCTTTTCGTGATCAGATTAAAAAAATAAAAATAAATAAATAAATATGGCCTGTGAAGACTACAGGGCTAAGTCTGCAGAACTCAGTGTAACACCAAGTCAGGCTGAAAAGTATGGATTTTGTCCAGAGGTGGTAAAATCAAAGCACAGAGCATGCTGTCTGAGTCACAGCAGACACTATGCAGCGAGTTCTGGAGAAGTAACCCCCTGGCTGCTAGCCAAATTGACATAAAAACAGTGAACCTGTTTAAATCACATGGGACTCTCACCTGGGAAAGAAAGGACTGAAAACCAAGCAAAGACGTCAAAACTTCAGCTGTCATGAGCAGGGGTGCTCTCACCTCCTGGGAAAGAACCATTCTGATTTCAGACTCTCATTATGAGGGAGCACAGGTGATTTCAACATCCTTGTGTGAAAAATGGTGAAGAATTGACCATGTTCCACAGATTTGCCTGGCATACACCACTAGAGAAGAGAGGCTGACAAAGGATCCTGACATCAGCACTACAGAATTTGTCTTTGTTCTCTCCTTACGTTCAGGAAATAATGATGGGGGGAAAGCATCTTGAAGACAAACCTTTCTTTTGAAGAGTTATCAACTTAAAAAGTTAAGTCTTTTGCCATAACTTCAACTGTTACAAGTAGGCCAGCATTAGCAGATTAAAAATAATGTTTCTTTTAGGCATAATGATATGAAGCCATTATCCATTAAAGAAGTGTTCATATTTTGTGGGCCTCGTTCCATGATAAGTGACAATTCCATAATAATATCCCAATCAAAGTGATATTCACAATAGGTCCTCCTGAACACAACTGGAAAAAAAACATGCTTCCTCCACGCTGCTGTGATATCTGCAGAGCTGCAAGATATTTGTGGCTGCAGAAACTATTAAGAAGAAAAACGGAAGGACAAGAAAGTAGGCTAATCAGTTCAACATACTATCTGATGAAGTAACAATTATGGAAATGTTTTTGAATTTTAAAAAAATACCTCAAAACAGCAAAGTGCATCTAGAGTCGTACTATTGGACAAAGAGGCAGGGAAGATTAAGCAAAGAAAAAAAAAGCTTTTTATGACAATCAACACTGTCAAAGAAAATTAAGGTACATTATTTAAAAAAAAAAATCCAACGATACAATTGCAAATTCAAAAATCTTTTTCTGCTACTGAGCTCCCTCAATCCAGTCAAAATATGTCTTCAATTACAGATGCAACAAAAGGTTCTGTAACTGACCAGGTGTGACTACATGGCTCAGGAATTAAGGATACAATTCCCCACCAGCTATTTCCTCTTATGTCCTATCAATATGGAGGGGGAGGGAAGGAGGGGAAAGCAGCATGGTTTTTAGTGTGTTAAAACAGCTTAATAAGCACCAACAACTTGTAACTGTGCCCATTAAGTCTAGATACTCAGAAACATGTTCACATCTGCCATTAAAGGAGAAATAGTGCTTAATATCATCCTCGTTGATACACGTGGGTTTATCACGTTTTTCAGCATCACTGGTTTTCCACCCAGAGTGAGCATAAGCCAATATTGAAATATGCCATGTGACAGCTAGCAATGAAAGATGGGGAAGAGAGGAAGGAATAGGAAAAAATAGGGAGAGGTAGTAGGGAGCTGTCGTTGTAACTCCCAGAACTTGGCAGATCCTCTGTTGAGGTAAATGATGTCCTTTTTCCTACCCTGTGTCAAGCCTCCAAAGGAGGTTCTCCTCCTTCATTCAAACTTACCTACAGACAAATGCAGAAAAAACTTCCCCTAAGGCCTTACCCATCTTTATTTTTAGAAGTAGGCCCCCCCAAAAATCACACCTGAGAAGAGTGAGATGATTTTAAAAATAGGGAGCTCCACAGCAATGTCCTCAGACTAAACTGGATCTTGAAATTCAGAAGCTCGGGGAAGGCACACCAGGGAGCCTCTGCCTCAGAGGTAACCCCTTCTGAGTAACTATTCTGGAAATCTTCTTTCCCAGGTCAAGCACAGGAGACCATTGTACAAAACTGAAAGGTTTTTAAACCCCTCCTTCCTCATACTTGAGTAGAAACAGGCAGAAATCTGAGCACAGAGCCATGACCTCTATTTTTCCTCACCATACCCATCATTTGCAGTAGAGACGATGTCACCTCAAGTCCCTGCTCTGAACCCTACCCAGGGGCCTTCATGCCCTCACAAAGCCCACACCACGTGCAGGACCAATATTGTTAGTCTTAATCGTTTATTTCTCACCCAGAGGAATCAAGAGAACTATTGTACAACCCAGGTGTCAGCTAGGAAATCTCATGTCACTACCTGCAAGCTTTAAACGACAGCTGATAAAAATGCCTGCATTTTTTCCTTTTGGTACCACCTAGGTTTTCTAGAGATGCAAAAAAGGCGCAGGGTCAGGTCTCTGAAAACACCCAAACCCGACAGGGACATTGCATAAAGTAGCATGTTTGCATCTCCGCTCCAAGCGTCTTCTCCCTGCACGCAGCGTCTCCATCACGCCCTGCTGCAGCACGCATCTTCTCCAAACTACCAACCAACTCCGCAGCACTGCGAGAGACCGGGGAGAAGAGCACAGCCGGAGAACAGTGACACAGAACATGGTGTC
>NW_008615143.1:231-3054 GCF_000691845.1 Merops nubicus | reverse complement strand
CGCGTTCGGGCAACTCCGGCTCCGCGGCTCATCCCCACCATTTTATCTTCTTGCCTCCAAAGGCCTTCATACAATAAACTCTGACACCGTTAGAGCACAACCAGCTGCTTTCATCACAAGCTTCAAAAAATATTTTCTCTCTAAACTACCCTCCACCAAAATACAGGAGAAGCACAGTTTTCCAAAATCCTGTATAAGCCCACTGTTCCTGTGCCTTCTGAGGTATTAGTCTACACTGCATTTCTCTCTCTTAGGGGACTCCTGCAGTGTAACTAGCTGCATTCCCTCCGAGGAATTTTTCAGGTTTGGATAACCCTATCAGCTCAGCATCTAAATCCCACTAATTGCTGCCTTGGCTCCTGGCCACTTTTTTTGTTGTCGTTGTTACGGAAATCATATTGGGAATGCACAATGATAGCTGTTGTACAAGGAACATCCTGGAAATCTGAATTAAAATGATACTTGATGGCTCACTGAAAAACTACAAAAGCCAAGAAATTCAGTGCTAAACATGAAATCCTATGTTCCTGTAGCCCATTGACTCCAAATTTTTCAACAAAGGCACTACAGTGGCACTGCCAATGCACAGGAACACGGAGGAACATGAGAAGGAATCCTAGTTACCATCTTAGTACCGGTGGTTTCAGTGTAGCCACTGCTGGCAATGGATATAATTGACGAGGAAAATCCAACTCCCAGTGCAAATGGATTAAGGAAGTTTAAGTCTTAAGTCTAAATTTCCTGGCTTTTGTGGGTTTAGCTCAGACTCTCAGTGGTATTTGAACATATTTTCGGTGGTTTAATGTCCTGTTTTTAAACAGTGGCATTTTTTTCCCACATTCTCAGTGAAGTTTGCAAGAAATGACACAATAAAATGCTATAAACCTGAATCTCCTAAATATAAATAATACGCCTACACTTTTTCTGCAATTAGTCCAGTTCATCAGCTTGCCTCCTCTACCAAAAATAAGTAGAAAATGTGCATTAAAGAATGACCAGGCTGGCCATTTCACTTTAGATAGGCCATCAGGTTTCAATGCTACTTCTTACACTTCAGTTTGGAACTGTTGCAATGCCATATTTAAACTGTAAACCGTATTTGAGTAACTCAAACTGATTTCACAAAACTCGATGCCACCTTAGCTTGACACCACGGTAACAAAACCAAAACTGCTATGAGAGTTATTTGCTCCCTTTAAAAAAATGAAAGGATTAAAAGTGTCACACATGAGCACCACTAGTTAACTCTTTCATACCTCCAAGCCCCACACTGGTAAATCAGTGGCCTACTGGCGTTATTGCTAAGAAGCTAGTGTAATACACACCACCCCATCCCCATTTCTAGCAATTCCTGTAAACTAGGAACGGCCAAAAGTGTAACACGTGACCCATCCTCGCTGTGTGCAAGGGAGATGATCTGATCCCGCTGAGGGAGGGTGTGCCCCAGGGAGCACTGGATTTAGGAAGCGGATCGGTCCCCACGAGGAGGCGGGCACTGTGCGCCACAGGCTCAGCGAACTTCTTCCTCCGTGCACCCCTGGCCTGCAGCCTTCACTCCTCGAACGGGAACTGCATGGATTCTGCTTCATGCGCACGGTATCAAAGCTCCTGCTGATTTCAAAATCAGAGTTCTCCCTCAGCCGAGAACGCAGAACCAGGAACTCAGCATTTTGACTATTTAGGGTGAAAATGGGAAGATTTTCAGCCAAGCGCGGCTCTGTCGTCCCCTGTTTCCTTGTCTAACAGACACTGTTAAAAGCACTACTCCTCGGTTAAACGGCACAGATTCTCAAGTACAGAGGAAACACACTCGTTTCCAATTCATGTGAAGGACGAATATGCAGAGCCAAGTTCCTGTGATGAGGGAAGCTGCTCCATGTTCCAAAGAGATTTAAAACCTCGGTGAGTACCTCTGAACTCTCATTCAAACTGTCACTTCTTTGGAGCAGCACATAAATAATTATAATAAGGCATCTCCTACTCTCATGGCAGCCAATGAACTGGAGCACTGATGCCACTTCCTCAGCTATGGAGAGGCCAGCCAAAGAGTCTCTGCAACCTAGCAGAAAAACTGGCTTTTTAAAAACGCAAACAGTGGAAAGCCTTTTGACACACTTTTCTATTAAATAAATGTTAACATACTTACTGTTGGTTAGCAAACAGTTTAATGAAATGTTTGCACAGAGGGAATGTGCTTTCTTGATCTGAATCCCAAGTTTCCCTGTCTTAAGTTTCCAAATGTGCATGCTAACAGAACTTTTTCCAACCGTCCCTTCCTCTTCAAACCAAACAAAACCCGCTCTGTGAACGTCTCATTTACAAAACATGTAAGAGGTACGGGAAAGCTTCGTTTGACCAGAGATTTATTTGCAGTGCAGGAAGAAAACCCAACGTCCTCTTAAATACTGCTGTGCAAACGCTTTGTTCTGAATAACCACTTTCCTGGGCCAGGGGAGCATTTAACTCCTTCCCCCACCCCCGCCGTGCATAGCATTGCCCTGACTTAGCCACGCTGCAACGCAAGAGCTACAGCACACTCCCCAGTTTTCTTGCACCTTCTTTCCAGGAACGCCAGTGACAAATCGCGAGGATTTCACCCTCTCCATCCAGGCTCTGCAGCCGGGCAGCCCCACGCACCCGCAGTACAATCTCCCCCCTCCCCCACCGATTTTTCATTTTTAAAAAGAGCAACTCTGCCTCCTTTGCGAGCAGCTACTTCGGAGCAGAGGTGGTCTAGAAAACAAGTGTATACATAAACACGGCATCAGAGGTAAATCTTATTTTCCTCCAGCAAAAGCACCCCTCCTTCAGAACGCTCCCAGC
>NW_008615143.1:0-200 GCF_000691845.1 Merops nubicus | reverse complement strand
CGGGCCCGGCGCCGGGCGGGGAGCCGAGACCGAGGGGCTCCTCCGCTGAAGAGGTTTGCCGCGCACCCGCCCGCGTCCCCCCGCTCCTCCTGCCTGCAACTTACTGAACTTTATGTTTAAAAATAAGACCAAAAAAAAGTAGGGCGCAAGGCAACGAAGATCAAGAGAAGAGAAGACCAAGCGAAGCATTTGACCTCTCG
>NW_008615142.1:0-541 GCF_000691845.1 Merops nubicus | reverse complement strand
CAGGAAGTCTGTACTCTCCTAATACCTGAGCCAATGGGGAAAGGAGAAAGGACATATGCAGCCAGGAAATTAGGATAAAATGGGGGCTGCGTCCCCCAGCAACTTGGAGAGACACCACAGGGATATGCCCATGGACTCTCCCTTTATTCAAATGAAGTAAACTCTCTTTCTGGACTCCTATGTCTCCTTTGTGAACATCAACCTCTGACAATGGGATTTTCCACACAACAAGGCCATGGCAACTCTATTACTTTGTTGTTTCTCTAATTGGAGAAATTCAGTGCCTGCTGTATATCAATGGCACTCAATATGATCTGCTATATAACCTTCCCTGGCACCGAGGTCAGACTGACAGGCCTGTAGTTCCCCGGATCCTCCTTCTGGCTCTTCTTATAGATGGGTGTCATATTTGTTGCCTTCTTTCTGGATTTTTTAACAGGGGCATGAAACACTGGTGCTGGTTCATGTTACAGATCGGTTCATAGAGCATTCTGCATTTCATTCAATGCCTTTATGTCCTGGTTTGGGGTAGAACACAGCT
>NW_008615141.1:3722-10826 GCF_000691845.1 Merops nubicus | reverse complement strand
AAAAAAAAAAAGCTAAAAGGGATAAAAATCAGTGCTGAAGATGCCAGAGAAAGAGGGAGGACTGTGACCCATGCAAACAAAGGAGACACATGTGCTGGAACCTCATGTTCAGTGAGGAGACAATTCACTTCCCACCACCATTTGTTTGATTTCTCGAGGCGTCTTTGTCGAAGAGCAAACACTCAACGTGCAGCAAGTGGGGTAAAGTATTTAACTCACTTCTCAGCAGAAAATAAGGGAAATAGTGTATTTTTTGACCTTTTCTTTTGCATTTCCAATTCTGTTTTTCAGGCACGGCTAACTAATACATTTAACTGCAACTATTAATGTCTCTAAAGTTTCTCCCAAGATATGCTTCGCTTCACTTTTCTGCCCTGGTAGAACATTGATCTCTAATTTGTTAACACTCAGAGCTGCCAAAGAAAATGAAAACCTTTGTGAAAAGGACAAATCTATTCAAAGTTCTTACAGCTATTCAGCCAAGCATCTAATCTGCATGTAATTGTAGCAGGTTTTAATACAAATGTTCTCAGTCTTAGAGAGGCACGTGGAAGTGCACAACTGTATTTACATCTCCTGCTGATGGCAAGATGCCTCATCTAAATCATTCCTATTTACAACTTTCCTTCCCAGCCTCACTCCTTTCACTGTAAGATGTTGCAGTTCACATTCCCCCCAGGGTACCAACGGGTGTCTGGAGCCCAAGTGTGGGGAGGAGCAGCTGAGGGAGCTGGGGGTGCTGAGCCTGGAGCAAAGGAGGCTCAGGGGAGACCTTCTGGCTCTGCACAGCTCCTGACAGGAGCCTGGAGCCAGGGGGGGGGTTGTTCCTTCTCCCAAGGAACAAGCAGCAGGACAAGAAGAAACAGCCTCAGGTTGGTCCAGAGGAGGTTTAGGTTGGACCTAAGGGACAACCTGAGGGTTTCCTTTAATTCTTAAATACAAATCCAACGGGTCACTTCTCCACAGGAGAAGCCACACCATAGGGAACTACATCATAGAATCATAGAATCCTTTAGGTTGGAAGAGACATCCAAGATCATCAAGTCCAACCATTGAGCCATTAGGGCTCTAAAGTCCTCTGCTAAAACAGATCAGAATCTGTCAGGGTTGGAAGGGACCACAAGGATCCCCCAGTTCCAACCCCTCTGCCATGAGCAGGGACACCTCCCACTAGATCAGGCTGCCCAGAGCCTCCTCCAGCCTGGCCTTAAAGACCCCCAGGGATGGGGCCTCAACCACCTCCCTGGGCAACCCATTCCAGGGTCTCACCACTCTCATGGTGAAGAACTTCTTCCTCACATCCAGCCTGAATCTGCCCACTGCCAGCTTTGCCCCATTCCCCCTAGTCCTGTTGTTACTCAGCATGAGCTTTGGATACCTGTCCATGGGTGTCCTGGTTTTGGGGTTAAACCATGACAGTGGGTTACGAGGACATCCCAACATTTTATTTCAGTGTAGATGGCTGTATATATCTGCTCCAGCAGCACAAAGTCAGCTTAGCTTAAGTCACGTGGAGTTACAGCTTGTCTGCTGCATGAATAGCTTTTACAAAGTCCAACTGGTGTCAGAGACCCAAGGGAAGTCTTGAGCTTACCTACCAAGCTGCTGTTGCAAACTTGTACTAGAGACAGCTCTGAGTTCAAGGCAGCTCTTCTGTGGACTCCAGCAGCCATAATTTTAAGATCATGTTGCTCACCCTCTGCAGGCAGAGGAATGGTTTGGGAAAATCACTTTAAACACCATCTGCTTTGCACTTTTTGGTTGGCTTTCAGAGGCAGGTAGATACCCATCCCATAAAGTGGTCAAAAGATTAAGAGAAAATTGCTTCTGTGGATTATGGGTGAAAATCTGATGATCCATCTGGCTGGATCACCACGAAGAGTTACTCAAGGGGGTCTATACTGCAGCCATTCTTGTTTAACATCCTTTTCAATGATCCACAGACAAAATGCATGGCCACCAACTTTGCAGATGACACCAATTTGGGGGCACATGGCCTACAAGAAGCCAAGGGACCATGATTTGTTTAGCTAGGAGGAGAGGAAGATCTGGGGGGACCTATCAGCAGCTTTAAAAGCCCTAAGAGAAGGTCATCAACAAGATGGAGACAGGCTCTTTACTGGTGTGCAGTAGAAGAACAGAAGACAATGGTCATAAATCATAACAATAGAGGTTCCAAATAGATACAAGGAAAATATTTCCCTCCAAGGATAATTAAGCAGGGGACAGGGACCTGAAGAGTTTTTGGTATCTCCAGCCTTGGAGGATGTCAAAGACCTGACTGGACAAAGCACTGAACAACCCTGTCTGCCCTCAGTGTTGATCCTGCTTTGAGCAGGAGGTTGGACCTCCCAAGGCCCTTGCTAATCCAGACAATCCCATGAATATGTATGCTCCCAGCCAGTGCTATAGCTGCTATCAGACTGAAAATCTCTTTTGGCTTGTAGATGTGCAATCTGCTCTGCAGCTGCATGTGAAATTCAGCTCGTGGCAGAAGCCCAACATCCAGCATCACAGATTAGCTCTATCTTCTTTCAAATAAATGGAAAGTAGCTGGGTTTAGCTTCGTTTATTAGATCTCCCACTATCACAGCTCAGGGAGATGGGTTGCCTAAGGCCATAATGAGTGGAAGATTAGCATTTGTTGCACAGTGCTGCCACAAATAACACCCGTGCGCCACCCGCCAGAGATGAAGAAGAAAGTTCTTGAAAGGAATCCTAAAATCTCCCCTCTCCCTCTGTCCAACCTCCCTGGCAAGAGTGGCGTCTCACAGGCTTGTCCCTGTCCCTGCATCACAGCTTCAAAGAGTTTTGCCTTTGTTTTTCTGAGCTGCTGCTGGGTGGTGGTGACTCTCCCCAGGGAACTGGCTCGGCTCAGCGAGCGCCGGTACGACCCCAAGACTGGAGATCAGCTTTGACTGATCCAAAGACCTCATCCTGTGGAATAAAACTCAGCCTGTCCAAGTAGGATGAGTTTATTATTCAGGAACACTTTAATACTTGCATTTGTCAGACCAACAGACACTTTTCATAGAATGGCTTAGGATGGAAGGGACCCTAGAGATCATCTAATCCAACCTCTCTGCCATGCTCTCAACTAGACCAGGTTGCTCAAGGCCTCATCCAACCTGGCCTCAAACACCGCCAGGGAGGAGCATCCATAACCTCTCTGAGCCTTCTATTCCAGAGTCTCACCCCCCTTGTTCTGAAGAACTTGGATACTGCTGGTGCAAAGTCCCTCAGTGTTGGCACCAGGCTGTTTCCATCAAGGCCCAGTGAAGATTTTGGTGATGTCAGGATGCACAGGTCAGCAAAGAGGAGGAGGATGCAGAGAGAGCACTTTTTCTTTGAGCAAAGTTCATGATCCATGTCAAAGCAAAGTCCTTCCATCACAGAATATCAACTGAGTGGCAGCTGCTGCTGTACCCCAAGAGCTGAGCAAAGCTGTAAAAACCCACGTCCCACTACCAGGCTTTGGTGATTATGAAGTGACTGAAGCACATCAAGGATGGTCTCTTCCAGCTGCTTGGCACACCACGTGTGAGCAGGGAGGAAATAGCAGGACTGGCACCAGGAGAATGCTGAAGGGCATAAAACACGGTTCAGTGAAACACGTTGGATGTGTTTGGATGACTGGAAAGCAGCTGAATCCAAAAAAACCACGTTTTACATTCAGTCTAGATTGAGAACTACACTCGCCTTTAGTGAAGCAAGAAACCAAATGAGCTCTGAGCATGTTTAAATCAAACTAATGTGAGAATTTTTCAATGTTCTTACAACAGTGGGTCCCAGCAGACCCATTCTGCTCAGGAACAGCCTTCTGAAAGAAATGCAGCCCAAACTAAGGCAGGTGGCCTTCTCACTTAAAAACCTGCTGCATCAAAAACCCAGGACCTATGAAAACAATTAAGTGTCTCAGCAGGCCAGGGTGTAATCATTAGCACCAAATGCATTGCTTGGGAAGTTAAAAACATGGTTCTACTGCTCTCAGGTAATAAGGCAACACACCACAAAATTGCTACAAGCTGGATAAGATGCCAGACCAAAATAATCCAAATGCAGACCTCTAAAAATGTTCATAATTTATAACTCCATTTCGTGAGCTCTAGAGATGATTCCCACTATTTACTGGGCTGATTTTCCTGCATTCTTTGCAGGTTCTGTTTATTCCTCCCATCCTTTCAATCCTCCCCCCTGCAGTGCTCAGTGCATCCTCCAAGCCAGAGCCATTATTCTGCCTCCCAACCATCCACCTCATTTAGGGAATGTTCTGTCCTACATATGGATATTCTCCCACTGTTGTCTTTATTTTTCCCTTCCATTTTATGTGACCATTTGTGCTAGACACCCATGTTTCTCCAGACAATCCCCACCCTTCACAGACACCTCTTCTCATCAGTCTGAACAGATATTTAGTTTCCTCTTGAGAACACACTCTGTGTTACAGAGTCCCCACACAACATATCCACTTATTTTGGCAGATGTTGGGAACTCAAAATTTGCCCACGCAGGCCACTGCTGTTATTATGAAGAGTGTCTGCTAGTCCCTCTACCCATGCTGGTGTTTGTCTCTGATGGGATTCATCAAGTGTCATCTCAGCTACCTAGAGATGATGATTAAACTATGCTGCCTTAACAACCAACAGCAAAACATTCCCTGAACTGATGAGATGGTTTGATCTCAAACCACCTCAGGAGTTCTGTGTCTAGTTCTGGTCTGTCCAGTTCAAGAGAGACAAAGAACTACCAGAGAGAGTCCAGCAGCAGAGGCTACAGAGATGCTGAGGGGCTGGAGCATCTCTGTGCCAGGCCAGGCTGAGAGCCCTGGGGCTGCTGAGCTGGAGAAGAGAAGCCTCAGAGGGGATCTGAGCAGTGCTGAGCAAGAGCTAAAGGGCCCCCCCAAGGCAAGAGGCTGGGGCCAGACTCTGCTCAGTGGTGCCCAGCCACAGGCCAAGGGGCAACGGGCACCAACTGGAACCCAGGAGGTGCCACCTGAGCAGGAGGAGAAACTTCTTTGGGGGGAGGGTGGCCGAGCCTGGAGCAGCTGCCCAGAGAGGCTGTGGAGTCTCCTGCTCTGGAGAGATCCCAAACGTGGCTGGTGTGACCCTGGGCACCCTGCTGGGGGTGAGCTGCTGGAGCAGGGGGTGGGATGAGGTGATCTCCAGAGGTCCCTTCCAAAACCCACCATTCTGTGAGTCTGTGTGACCAACCTTCAGCAGCATCTGTCACAAGCAACGAGGGAGTGAACTCAGATACTTAATGCAAAGTAGATGTTTCCACTTGAAGTTAATTTAGAGAAAATTCATTGGTGCCATAAAATCTCACCAAGGAGGTTACATGAAGACACCATAATTTAGATCAACTTCTCCACAGCAAATACTCCTGTTATACACTTGTGATATTCCAATATAACAGCAAAATGCTACATAACAGTGGAGGGAAGAGTTACACATAGCAGTTCTTTACAAAACTACCAGAAACCCAACCACTTCCATTTCTAATTCTCCTTCACTCCCTACAGCAAGAGATCTAAGTAGATAAACTACACTCTCTATTGATCAACACAGCTGCCTGATAAATATATGGAAGCACTTGCAAGGTTTGATTTTTGCTTATATCTAGACTAAGGTATGGGATCATTCAGAATGCACTTGACACAGTCAATATTTTCTCTCCTTTTCCCCCCCAGAGCAGCACAGCTACTCAACAACAGCTCCCAGATCTTTGATTTCCTCAGTTGTCCTACACTTACTAAGGGAAAATCATCCATTTTGCTATTACAAGACCTGGAATCACCTTGCAGGATTCTCCATCATTTTAAGTTTACTGAATACTCCAGCAGCAATTGGCAATGCTGCATGAATTACTCTCATCATTTATTCATCCTCCAAGTGGCAAGGTAAATTCTCTGAATCAGCAAGCTTCATTTTATAGTGCCAACTCACAGGATAATTTAGGAGGCACTTCCAGAGGTTGCCTTTTCCAAACCCCCAGCTCAAATCAGGTCTAACTAGGCTGAGCTGCTCAGGACCTTGTTCAGTTGAGACCTGAACACCTCTGAGGATGATTCCTCACTTGTATTAAATCTGTGTCCTATGGATCATGCCACCAGGAATTCTTTTTATGGTACCTGCACACTGAAGCTTTCTAGTTACTCCATCTTCACTTTCACACTATTTCTTAAAGCCTGGACAAGAAGAGAAGTAAAATACTGCCAGTAAGCTCAGAGCCAGAGGAAAATAGGTTCATATGTCTAAAACTTGTTTTAATTACATCAACTAATCAAATAAAAATACATCATATGTCCCCTCAAAGACTTGTCAATACATCTTTGTTCTGTTAACCACTGGTAAAACTCCCACTTCAAAAATATTCCACAGATTGTATGGTACAAACACACACACAGCATTTTACACTTTGCCAATATAAAAAAGCACAGGCCTCATACAGATTTTCCTTTTTTTTTTTTAAGAAGTTCTTCCAATTTTCTAAGTATCTGAAATCATCTCCTGTCAGCTCATGGCAACAATTCAAAGAAAAAAAAAAATTAATTGAAGTTCTCTGAATTTAAAGGGGTCATTTTCTGCCTTTGAAAAAGCATTAAGAAAGAAAAAGAAAAACAACCCTTTTTATTTTCTAACAAAAAGAAGTCCAACCTCCACTGTTATCCAATCACTCAGCACAGCAACGTTTTGTTTTGCTCAGTTGAAAGCCTTGTGCCTGCTCAGCCGCAAGAGATCCTCAAGTCTTCAGCACCCTCAACATTGTTTTAAACATATCATTAAAGAAAGTTTCCAAAAAAAATTAAAATGACAGTAGCAGCAGTAAATTTTCAGGCAGGCAGGGAGACCAGGAAAGCTGTTTGAAATGTGCAGTGAAGACTGGATGCTCTGTATTCGTTTCAAGGGGGTTGTTACACTGGTAATGAATTCTGGGGTAGCACTGTCAAAATAAACCCCAGCATACTTGGTATTAAAGGGGACAAGAGAGCAAAGGTATCAAGTTTTTCCTCTAAACACACCCAATTCAACAGCTTCCACTCCAGGAAACTGTTTCAAGGTGTCCTGGAGGACTTGTGAGCATCTGACACCAAGGGCAGGAATG
>NW_008615141.1:2312-3689 GCF_000691845.1 Merops nubicus | reverse complement strand
ATGCATCAAGAGGGGGGTGGCCAACAGGTCAAGAGAGGTGATTTCCCCCTTCAGTCTGCTCTTGTGAGACCCCACCTCAAATACTGCATCCAGTTCTGGTGTCTCCACCATCAAAGGGACCTAGAGATGTTGGAACACGTCCAGAGGAGGCCACAAAGATGATCATGGGGCTGGAGCCTCTTTGCTGTGAGGACAGGCTGAGGGCACTGGGGTTGCTCAGCCTGGAGAAGAGAAGACTCCAGGCAGACCTTAGAACTGCCAGTCCCTGAAGGGAACCTCTAGGAAGGCTGGAGAGGGACTTTTCATCAGAGTGTCCAGTGAGAGGACAAGGGGAAATGGTTTTAAATGGAAGGAGAGTAGGTTTAGACTGGACCTTAGGAGGAAGTTCTTCAGTCCAAGGGTGGTGAGACTCTGGACTAGATTGCCCAGAGAGGTTGAGGATGCCCCTACCTGGAGGTGTTCAAGGCCAGGTTGGATGAGGCCTTGAGCAACCTGGTCTAGTTGAGAGGTTTCTCTGCCCATGGCAGGGGAGTTGGGCTGGGTGAGGAGGGAAGTTGGACTGGATGATCTCTGGGGTCCCTTCCACCCTAAGCCATTCTGTGGTTCTATGAACAGTAACCCCTGAAAAAGTGGCTCCTGCTTGAAGATTGTGGCTCTTCTCTTATTCCAAACCACCTTTTCTATTCTCCTTATGCTTTATTGAACAATACATGGCTTCTAAAAAGACTCTGGGCACGTTGGGTTCACTTCCAGTGTTACCTGCTGAATACAAAGCTCGTGGAACTGAAACCCAGTGGGAGGTGGGGATAAGAAACGTGTGAAAATCTCAGGATTACTATTGTAATCACAAAAGCCAGGCATATATCCAGCCCCCAACTCTACTGCAAATCCCACAAAGTTGGGTTTGCTGAAAAATAATGCCTGAGATATCTCTCCCTACCACCTAGAACATACTTTGTACCATGCATTGTGCTGTTTCAATGCACCAACAGCAACCCCCGAGTGATGCTAGAACCACTTGACAGGAAAAATGGCAATGTGCTGTCTTAAAAAATGAAATCTGATCAAAAATGAAACTGTGATCCATAATTGAAAAGCTTGTTAGACAGGCTAAACAAGAAATGAGTAAATAGCAACTCAAAGGTATCTGGAAGGAGGTTGTAGAGAGGTGCAGGTTGGTTTCTTCTCATAAATAACAAGTGATAGGACAAGAGGAAATGGCCTCAAGTTGCACCAGGGGAGATTTAAGTTGGATATGAGGAAAAATGTCTTCACTGAAAGGGTTGTCAAGCCCTGGAACCAGCTGCCCAGGGCAGTAGTCAAATCTCCACCCCTGGAGGTGTTTAGAAGCTGTGGAGATGTGGTGCTGAGGGCCAG
>NW_008615141.1:0-2281 GCF_000691845.1 Merops nubicus | reverse complement strand
CAGCAGTGGCCTTGGCAGAGTTCAGTTAATGGTTGGACTTGATGACCTTAAATGCCTTTTCCAATCTAAATGATTCTGTGATCCTAAAAGCCTTCACACAGACATTTCCAGACATTTTGTAGAATAAAAGGGTTAATAGAAAGGTTGTGTATTTTAACTGCTTACTTCTTCAGACAACAAATGGTGCATTGTGTCCTTCTGTAGAATTTATCAGAGAATTCCCTCTCAGTGTGGTATTTTGATGATTATTGTTCTTCCCTTCCTGGGAGAAACTGAGGCAATGAAAAAAAAAATGGTGCATTTCCCAAGGTTTGACCCAGCAGTTGGATTTTCCAAGAGATTTTCTGTTCATTTCCTCATTACTCAAAGGCGAAATTGCCATTTATCAAAAATCCAAAGGCACTTTCTGGAACACAGGTCAAAAATGCAAGTATTTATACCTGTGAAAACAGTAATTATAGTTGAGATCACATTAATCACTGCCAAGCACTACTATGCTTCTACTTAGGAGAACTGTAGGCTAGTGAGGATTAACTACTTGGCACCAACAGCCATTTGAGCTGGCATCAAGCAACGATTCTCTGCAGTGCTTTTAAAAATGCATATGGCATCAAACACCCCAAAAAAACACATCTTGTGTTACTGTCACAGTCTTTTGGGAACAGAGAGTATCTTCTTTGGGCTTTATGTTTGATAAATATGTAACTAAACAAGCACTAAATTTTGTTGGAGGGGAAAATCTTTCCCTGGGTTGCGGTGGTAGAAGAGATGGAGAACGCTGAAATGTTATTAAGGTGAGATGGTTTTTACAATTCCAATTCTTTTCTGAGAACTAAACATATGCTTGAACTCCTCTGCTGTGGTTCATTTGAATTTTCTTCCTAATTACAGCAGCTCTGTTTTGGTGCTGGAGTGTGCATAAATACATATTCCAACACCATTAGGGCCCAGGGTAATGTAAATGGTTAAACTCTCTGACATGGGGGGGGGGAAAAATAAAGATTTCAAAAGTGGCAGGAGAGTATCTACTCATTTCAAACACATGATTATCTTCCCCTATTTCAAAAGGAAAGGCCTTTTGAGGCAGGGAAATATGCATGTGAATAGGAACACATTGAAAAGCCTCTAGCTTTCAGGTAGAATGCTTTTCAGCTCCAAAGGCATAAGATGGGGGAACTTTCAATTCTCTGTGACATGCTTAAAGAGAGCTGAACACGCCACCAGCCTGGCATTGTCATTTCCATCCCCTCTCCCAGCTCCTGGTGGTTCACCACCCCTTTGGCTGAGCTGTGGTAATATCCCAATTAAAGACTACAAGAGCAAGAAGGAGCCCCCGTGCAGCTGAGCTGGACCTAATTCACACCCAGAACCACCAACAGGCTGAAAAGCAGCTCAAAGAGAAGAGAAGAAACCTTCACCTTGGATGTATTCATGTAAAAATGACACCTCATTTTTCCAGGCAGGATCTCACACAGACAGAAACTCAATGCCATCCTTTTATCCCTTTGGAAGGAATGGGAAGACCAGGATTTTAAAGGAATCAGGATTATGCCCAAGGCAAATGGGGTTTGCTCTCTTCAAAGCAAAAACTTGGCTGAATTTTAGTTGCCACTTAGCTTGTCACCAAGTCCATTATTCTGATTTTCTTTCTCCTATGTTTTTTTTTCCTACAAACTCTGCTGGCCATCTTGAATAGGAGTTCCTACCTAAAATGTGGTCACATCCTAAGATTTTGGTTCAGCTCTCCCTGTGGTTGGACTCCAACCCTGGAGTTACAAATATTCCCCATGCTGAACCAAAACTGAGGATTAAATTAAATTGTCCCTTTTCCCCATGTGCACAAAAGGGCAAATGATCAAAGACGCCGTGTGAGGACTGCAGCTTCTGGTTCAACAAACCCAAAGCAGCCCCAAAATCCAGCAGCTGGCAGCTCTCCCCAGCTCCTCTGAGCTCAGCCGAGCTCGGCGCTCCCACCCAAGGCTGAGTTATTAAGAAATTGTTTGTCGACTTAGATTGCCTTGATCATTTGTTTCCCAAATTCCTTTTCTCATCATTTACTCGTTATACGCCTCCCCCTGATGTAAGAGGACGTTGATGAGCTCCTGCATTTATTGTGCTGGCAAATGGAAACCTTCTGCAGTGTTTCCTGGGGATTGGCTCGTTGATCTGTCAGATATGGGACCGAGGGATTTTTAGGGGCAGAAAAAATTAAAATATCAGAGTGACAGCAGTGAAAATGCAGCCAGGATGAGTGACAGCCCCGTGTCCCTCACCCCACATC
>NW_008615140.1:269-942 GCF_000691845.1 Merops nubicus | reverse complement strand
CCTTGTTGGGGCAGTTACAGCCTGGGGCAGGGGCAGGGAATCAGAGCAGACAGGAGGGACACTGAGGCAGTTTGGGGGGGCCGCAACTGGCTCAGACCCCAGGTGTCAGTCCCCCCAAATCACCCTGGAAGTGTTGGGGGGGGTGTCGCTGTCTCTACAGGCTAATCCCACAATTACATTAGTGCTGCCCCAGCTTAACACAATTAGCCCCTAATTAGCTGCACCCCAAGGAGCCTGGCCGGGCTTGGGCAGGGAGCAACACAGCTGGGCTGTCCCCATACCCTGTCCCCCCCTCCCCAGCCTGCAATGTCACCCTGGGTGGGTCCCAGTCTGGTGTGGGGGTTGTCCTGGTGCTGCTCGGGGTTGTGGCACTTCCCCTGGGCTGGGGGGTGGCACCAGGGCCCTGAGGAACAGGGCGAGCCTCCTGCCCTGTGCCAGCTCCTACCAATGCCCAGTTCTTGCCCATACTGGTGCCCAGTACTGCTCCATGCTGCTGCCCAGTGTCAGTCCATAGTTTTGCTTAGTGCCAGCCCTACACTAGGGGCCAAATGCAGCTCCAGTGCCAGCCCAAACTGGTGCCTAATGGCTGCCAATTCTGGTGCCCAGTGCCATCCTATACTAGTGCCTATTGTTGGCCTGTAGTGGTGCCCCGTGCAAGCCCTAAACTGGTTCC
>NW_008615140.1:0-234 GCF_000691845.1 Merops nubicus | reverse complement strand
CCAGTGCCAACCCATGCTGGTGGCTGTTGCCAGTCCTGCACTGGATCCAAATGCAAGTCATACTGGTGTCTGATGCCCTTGATTTCTGATGCCCAGTGCCAGCTTGTTCTGATGCCCATTGCTCCCCTGGTGGCCGTACTGGTACCCAATGCTAGTCCCATATTCATGCCCAGTGCCAGCCTTTATTAGTGCCTAATGCCAGCCCCTACTGATGCCCAGTTCTTGCCCATACTG
>NW_008615139.1:0-1105 GCF_000691845.1 Merops nubicus | reverse complement strand
GCGGGCAGCGCCGCGCTCCCTCTGCCTCCGCATTTCCCTGGGAACTTTCTATTCCGGAGTTAACTATTAACTGCAGGAAAGCAGGCAATTTTCTTCGGAATGCGAACTATTTCCTTTATCCAGCAGATAGATGGGGTGATTGATTAATATGGAAATTGATATAAAAATATGGGTCGTAGGCAGGAACATTTTTCCTGTAGCCACAGCTGCACAGCTGCAGCCGCACGGCAGAACAGGCGTCCGGGGGCAGCAACGCACCGGGCCACTGCCGAGGGTTTTCCTGGTTCGCCAAGAAACGCCGTAATTGTGAAGTACACGCGGATTTAATTATAACAGCTCACGTTAACACATTCTGAACACTGCTGAGTGAAAGGGCACACGGAGGGGGCACAGGAGCGTTCACAGGGGGTGAGAGGAGCCGGAGGTCCCGACGCAGAGGGATGTGTTGGGGTAATGCTCTGTGGTCACCTCGGAAGCAAAGGCGGCGGTGGGGGTCCCACAAGCTGGCGGGGGTAAAGAGCAGAGATTCACGTATATAAAGATGGTGTATAGCCCAACAGGTACCCTATACCCATTTGTAGGAACCAGCAAGGGGAGAAACATGAAATTACAGCAGGGAAGTCCGTAATTCTAGACACGAGTTAGATAACACTTCAGCAGGGCTTTAAGGTAGGAAGAGGCGTGCGTCCGCAAATGTACCCACGAGTCTTCTGTCCTCAACCGTTCACTCCTTTCATCTGCAGAAGTACTTGTGCTCTTTGGTTAAGGGCCGCAGTTTGACACCAACGGGTACTGTTACACCCCGGAAAGCCGGGAGAAGCCCGGTCCTCAGCATCCCGGCCCCACCTCGGCCAGCCCCGTTCTACTTAACCGACGCCTCTTTTAAAGAAGAGGAGGACTCGATCGGCGTGATCCCGGCTCTGCCCGGCTGGGTGGGACCCCCAGGCAGCCCCATCCGTCCCCGGCCTAGTTGCCCGGCCCGCTTGGCTGCCCCTCCAACCCCGCAGGGATGCCCGGCACGGGCACCTGCTCCTCCCGGCCCGCTTGGCTCTGCGTCCCGGAGGCATTTTTTGTGCTCCTTCCCCCGCCTCCCTCCCTCTCCCCC
>NW_008615138.1:14527-21110 GCF_000691845.1 Merops nubicus | reverse complement strand
GGAGGGGCCTCAGGTGCTCCCTCAGGTGCTCCGTCAGGCGGGGCTGTGGGGCTGGGAGGTCGGAGCGTGTTCTCAGCAGCCCGGGCGCGTCCCGGGCCTGAAGTGGGTAGGGATGAGACACGAAGCGCGAGCGGTAGCCCGGCAGGGGTTGTCTGGAACAGGTGAGGGCCAGGGGGCTGCTCGGCTCACGGTGGCTTGGGCGCAGCCACGCCTTGCATTGGCTTAGCGAGACTTAAAAGGAGGTGAGCACCACGCGTGGGTCTCTTCCCGTGTTTATTTCAGCACCTGTCCAGATACCTGTAGGAACAATGCTCTCTCCCAGCGTTTCTGAGCTCCTGCCTTTTATCGTGTGCAGGTACATCAGGAGGGAAGAAAGGCCATGCCTTCTCCCTCCTTCAAAATTCAGTGAAACAGTTGAAACAGTGAGTTGTTCTCTCAGAGCTGTTAATAAAACTGGAAGGTAATCAAGTCAGAAACCAGAAGGCCATCACAGCAGGGGGCAAATTCCTGATAAGATGGATGTTCTGAAGATGACTTTACTGTAAAGGATGTAATTCATTTTGCTGCTGGGTGCAGTGTGCAGTATAATGAGTGTTTGTCCATCCTAATTTTGCTAGGAAAAATCTTCAAAAATTAAAAGCCCTTTCATCATGCTTCCATATCTAATCATCAAAATTTGATGAAGAGTTAATACAGCTTTTTATTTTGATTACTACAATAGGTTATTGCCTGTTTGGGCTTTAATATACAGACTGTTAAAGTTTAATTTTAATAAGATTTGTAAGACTATCATGCAGTTAAAAGTGATGCTTTTCAACTTATTTTCTGGCCTGAGATATGTGGGCAGGAGTACCACCAGTAGGAATTAGCACACGCCTGACTGACAGCGATTGTCACCACTGATGTAAAAGCTGGTTTTGTTTGTTTATCAGTTGCTGTTTGCCACAGATTTACTGCAGTCTGACGGTTAAGCTTGCTTCCCTAAACAATCGGAGGAATATACGTATATTTCTCAGTGAATAGTCAACAGGTCATCTTTGCTTTCAATGACTGCTGCTGCCAGTTTGCTCAAAGACCAGCAAACCTTTTACAAACACTGTGTAGTGTGGATTCAAGATTTTAGCAAAGAAAATTATCCATTTGAAGTGTTGTGCTGCTGTGGTATCCAGTTTAATGTCACCTTGCAAGATATCTGTGCTGCTGTTTTGACACAGGTTTCATCTTCTATTGCAAGGTTTTTTTCTTGAAGCCTCTCAAAATGGATGATCTCACTGCTACCAAAAAAAAGGCTACCTGTAAAGAAAGCTTTGGTAAATTTAAAGTAATTATCATTAACAGACTTTTTTTTATGACATTTTTAAGAATGAGCTGCAGCTTTTAAAAGCTGCTGTTAAATTCCTTTTAAATTCATCCTCAGTTCTGTGCACCAGGTCTCTGGTACTGCTGAAGAAAGAGGCAAACGTGTTGTAAGCCATTTTTGAGCAGTAGCTGATTTGCCATTTGTACAGTGGGGAAAGGGAGGGAATTGAGGAGAAAACCCATTCATTGCTATAGAAGAATGAAAACTTTCAAGACTGTTGGAACCAAACTTATGCAATTCTAAAGAGAATATCTGATATATCCAGTGAGAGGAGGGGAGCTGAAAGGCTTGTTTTAGGGAGTTCTACCAGCTTTTCTTACTTTGGCTGTTAGTTCAGTCAAGCTATAGCCTAGTAACCAGTTACTCCTTGTGAGTCAACATGTGGAAGGTTCCATCATCTGGAGTTACAGCATCAGAAACATACTTCAAGCTCATTGAAAGCTTAGTGGCCCTCAGAAGATGTGAACTAACTGTTCCAACTATATTCTTCAGCTTTGCCGAGTTCATGCACAGGCCCTTGCTGTAAGGTGGTCCCTCAAAGCTTCCAGCATACCTGCAGCTTCTCCAGTTACATCTGCAAATCATGAATTTTGCATGAATAATGCAATCCCCTCTCAATCAGCGAGGTGGAGGTAGAGAAGCTATGCTTCCAGTGTGCTGAAATGGCAGTTAGGAAATTCTCCTCTTGCTAACAATAAGAGAAGAATTCAGAAATTACTCTTCCATTGAATAAACATCGTATCATGCCTGAGTTTGCAAAGGGGTTAATGGCTTCTGAAATGAGCTTATATAAAATCATTATCTCATGAGATCTTAGTTTTTTTTATACGGCAACATTGCCTGTCTTGTCTTTGCTAGCTTCAAAAAGAGAGAGTACGATTTTAAAGAAGTTTTATTTTCTTTAAAGGGCTTTCATTTGCTGAATTCTCTTTGTTGGTCTAGAGAAAGCAAGCCAAACAAAATTGATTCCAATGACACTATCAAACAAATTTTATCTGGAACATCAAATTGTGTATTAAAGCTACATGATAACTTTGTGCACTTAGTAACATTTTTGAATGTAGTGTATGAAAAGTACATGGTCACTGTAAGCAGAAACATGTTTTTGAGATCACCTCATGCTGTAATAAAAGAACTGATAGTTCTGGTTCTTGGTATGCATGTGTGTCATTACCAGTGAAGGGTGGTCCTCCAAAGTTTGAGGTACCTCTATAACTTTTGACTTCAGTAAAGTTTGGTGTGTGATTTGGAGAATAAGGACTATTGGTCATCCCTGGTTTATAGTGTAAGTTTTGGGGAGTATATGGATGAAAGGGGGGGCTTGTGTGTGGATGCATGTGTGTTGATTACAGAATATTCCACGTGAATAAGCAGAAAAATACCCGATATATTTTTGTGACTATTTTTACAACAATAAGCAATTCTCTTCAACTTTCTATCTTGGATTCTGAAAAACATGAGTTAAATTGTTCTGTGATTAAGCATTAATTCATTTTATACAAATGGCATTCCAGAATTGCTTTAGATCTACAGAACAGTCACCAAAGTCTTAGCTGTTACAATGTACCTTCTAATATGATTCTTCCAACTAATTAGTGTGGAGGATTTAACTTCACTAGTGGTAGTAGCTTAAAAGCTCTGTGGTAAGTTATAATGAGAACCAGGAATATCTTTCCTGAGGAGAAGTCCACTATCCTGAAAGACTTATGGTTGCTTACAGCTTTGCCAGTTAGCACAAATATGTAGTTTGATGTTTTCTGTTTGGAGAATGTCCTTTAGCTTGGTCTTCTAACCAAAGCAGGTGCAATTTTAATTTTTTTGTGTGTGTTTTTAAAACAAGGGCAAACAATGTTTCTTCCCATTTTCTTCTCTTTTCTCTGACATGTATGTTTGTGATGAGGAGGTATTTAGTGTTTGGGGGTGTGGCACCCTGTGTCTCAGAGAAGTAATATTTTGCCAGCTGTTTTTGCCACCTCAGTTTGAATTTGCTTAAGTAAAAGTTCAGCATAGTTTTGCAGTGTGATAGAACTGTAACAGAGGAATAAAGAGTGAGGACCAGGAGGCCTGAAATTCTTGAAGTGTCTGTTGATGACAGAAATTAAATGGTTCTAGAAAAATTTAATCTAGATAATCAATTGATTAATATTTATTAGAAGTTAATGCTTTACAGTATTTTCAAATGTGATTTTGAGTAACACAGAAGGATCACTGCAGATGCTGTTTGCCCTCCACAGTCTGAGGTAGACAAAACTGACTGCAAATGTTAGAAGTTGCATTGGAAAAGGTTCTAACAAAATTAAATAACTAGATAATAGTGGAGGAAATTACATGGAGAGAGAATGCTCACACTTAAAACACCAGTAGGTCTGGCCTTTAGCATCTTGAAATCTGCACTAAAATGAATTTTCTTATTCTTCACAAGTTTGTCCCTAAATCTTTGAAACTACTAGCTTTTTTGGGGGGGATTATCTGCCCTGGGAAGAACAAAACCAAGATAAATGTTCACTTTCAAAACTTGCCTCAAAATCCCTGTCAATATTTACTACATATTCATAATGTGACACTGCATAGGATTGGCGAGATCATTAACAGTGGACAAGGATGACTGATTTCCCTCTCCTTCATGACTGCTTCTGCTGAGCTCTTTACATCTTCTGGCTGCCCAAAAGAGAAGCTCTGACATGTTCTGGCCAGGCTTCCAGAGAGTTGGAGGAAGCCAACCCATTCTTTTACAGTCCCTGAAGATGACCAAATTTCACAAATTTTCTGTGTACTGCAAGCACCCATGACACACCTGAGATTTTTCATTCATTTTGTACAGTAGTTAATCATTGGACTCCACAAACTTTCCACAGGCAAAGCTCTTGGCATCAATAAGATCAGAATTTGATTTGCACTGATGTCTGTAACTTGCATACAATCTTTCAGATCCTATGGTAAAGTGAATGGTACGTCTCATGTTCCAATTCCCTTCTGGGTTTCCTGTAGCTAGTAGCACGAATATATGTTCCCATAGGTTTTCCAGCTGTTCTTCTCAGTAGCAGAGTTACACCTTACTTTTCATGCTGTGGGAAATTATTCTTCTTCCTGCTATTGTAGGTTAAGGAACATTCTAGCAGGGTTATGACCAGAAAGCGGACCAGAAGTGCACACAATGAGAGATCACTTCTGTCTTGTTGTGTGCCTGAACTCTGCTGATCTATTATACATCCATTCTGTTCAAAGGCTGATTGTATCAATTATTAATAAAAATAGATTAGGAAATAGGGATTACTCCATGTCTACATGTTAATGTATGTTCTGCCACAAAATAAATTACAAGGCATTGTGACCACACTTTGAACAGGAGAGTACAGAAAATATTCATACTGCCATCAACCTTTTTGCTTGAAAAAAAACCAGTTCCTTTAGACTTAGGTTGCATCTCAGATGCAAGAAGAGGAGTTCTTCTTTTTCAGCTTTAAAATTAAAAAAAAAATATTCTTTTCCTTGGTCCTTATCTAGTCTTGAGTCTTGGTTTTGGGGTATTTGTCTGAATTAAAGGTTCTATTTGGCTATGTAATGCCTCTAGTTTTACTGATAAAGAGTGGCCTGAAATAAAACAGTGTCACTTTACTGAGGATCAGAAGTTAGCTAAAACCACAGTTGCAGTAAAAAATCTGGAGGAAAAAAAAAAGAAAACCAACTAAAAACGGACAAACATAAAAAAGCCTGTCAGAAAGTTGTTAGAGACGTGGGAGTTTATTAAGAGCTGGGGAATACTTTTTGTCTTCATATGGATTCACAAAGACCAAAAATATGTCAGTGGTCTGACATCCCAGAGTGGCTTTCAATTGTCTGAATCACAGAGCTGCATCATGACTCATTCTCATTGCATCCCGACCTCCCTGCTGGGAAAGAGCTGCTGTCTCTCCCTTGTCGCAATTTCAGTTTGCACAGTTTTGTTTCCTTCTCCCACTTAAGCTTTTGTTCTTACAGACAACCACAGCTGAGACTGACTTAGGAAGACAGGCACTGTTTTGCAGGTACAGGAGGTCATTTCTATCTGTATTAGAAGCAAGTGTTCACTCCACCAAATGGAAAAGGAATATAAAACCCTATCTAGTGTCTCTAGGGACTTTGCTGTAACTGAAAGCCCTCCCATGTCAATACACAAGAGGACTGTAAAACAAGCATCAGTTGCAGATTTGTTCTGTTTCTGTACAGCTTTCCTTTACATATTTAACTTCTAAACCCTTTAGAATAAAGATGTTAATCCTTATAAAACAAGCAAGTGAGCAGCCACTGGAAGAAAAGCCTTTCTAAAACAGGTCGATGAACCGGTGCCATTAATTCTTTGTATTTAGATCCTCTCAGCTCAGAATTGAACAGGATGGGAAGGGACATAGGCTGTGTTTTTCACTACAGTGGATGAGTCCTAGAACGTGGGAACCAGGAATGGCACACAAAGAGCAGATGCTTCACTAACTATGTGTTCTTCTAGTCTCTTTGGATGTACATGAAACATTGTGACTTTGGGGCAGATTTCCAAATTTATGCTGGGAGGGACAGAATGCATAAAAACCAGATTTCTTCCAGAAATTGATTCTTTTTTTTCTTCTCCCCTTATGCATATCATCTTATATAACCTTGGTGACACAGTAGGTGATCTGTCCTCCCACAAAGTCATCAGAATTGTTACTCACTGCATTTTTCGCAAGGACTTTTCAGGTGTATGTTAGTATTATTGCCAAATTCTTGTCAGCACACTCAGGCTAAGAGCATATGACTTGATGTCTGGCAAAAGTCCTGCAGTATTTACTTCTAAAAATTGATAAGCCCACACAAGATGCAGAGAGATCAGGCCAAAGTGGCACAGTGATAGTGCCCTGCTGAATAAAACATCCTTTCCTAGAATGTCTGAGGAATAGGTTTTGGGTCTCTGCTGTTACCTGTGTCTTGATAGTTTTCTCAGATCTTCTTGTCCTTTTTTTTTTTTTTTGTAAAAAAGCCTTTATGAACCCATGCCTTGCCTTTTCTTATCCAGGAAATTGAAGCTTAGGTTATTTGAATCAAGTTTTCATTTGGAGTTGGCAGGAATTCTGAAGCTGAGTGCCAATTCATTGTTCCCATGCTGGATGCTCACATACAAAGTTTAACTTCATTAAAGGTTGAAATGGCAAAACCATTTAGCTAAGTTTTTCCCTTATTGTCAAATAATCCTTCTTGGAACTTTTTTTCAGC
>NW_008615138.1:0-14514 GCF_000691845.1 Merops nubicus | reverse complement strand
AGCAGGAGCTTTTTGGAGTGGTGAAAATGCGTGTATACACTTATGCATTTCATTTTAGTGAGTATTTTTTTAATTACAGAAATCAGGTAAGACAACTTAAAATTTTCTCAATGAAATTAAGTATGTGTGTCATCACAGGGTCTCTGAATTCTAAGAAAGAAATTCATTAAGATTTCTTAACCCTTAGAGACAGGTCATTTTGCTTTAGGTGTTGTGGTGGTTTGGATTTTGGTGTTTTGTTTGTTTGTTTGTGGTTTGTTGTTTGTTTGTTTGTTTTCTCCTGGAAATGGCTAAAGAGTTGGGGACCCAGAAGGTTTTGCTGAAATCTCTTAGAAACCAGAGGGAAGTTGAGAACTACTGCTTAACAGAAAGAGTAAACCTTTCTCAAATTTTGTTCTTTTCTTTATGAACTAGCCTATGAGAAAAGAGTTAGGATAGTACTTAGTCAAAAAAAATAAGCCTCAGGGGAGCTCATGATAGTCTTCCCATTTGTAAAAGTTGCTATAAAGAGGATGTACAGGACATTGAACACACCTTTTTGGACTCTAGTGATAGGAACTTGGCCTAAATGATCTCTTGACCTCCTTGATGAAGCTTTTTCCTTGTGATTTCATCTCTTATGTTTTTCTCTGAACTTAGAATCACCTTGATGGGAGAAGGGTCACATTCGGTGGCTATGAAATATGTTTTACAGCTGTACTGGCCTAGAAATAACTTTTATCAGTATAGAGTTTTACTGGTTTCTTGAAGGTGTAGTCAGGGAAAGGTAGATGAGGTCTTTCCATAGATGGTCACGATCTGATAAATAAGCATGTGTGTTGTTTAAAACTATTTACAGTGCTGCTTCTACATACTTTAACCCTTTTTAGTCTAATGGTTTTAGAAAAATTATTCAGAACATTTCAGTCAAGTGCTTCTCAAAACCAACCCAACAAAAAAAAAAAAAAGGAACTTTTCTTCCTCTGCTCTCCTCTTCTAGGTCATTGTCTCAGTACCCACTATCCACACAGACAGAGCCTCAAAATGAATATATCTGATTGTGGGAATTACACTTGCATGACCATAGAAAGACCAGGTAGAATTTTCAGGTATAGGGAATTGCTGCCACTCTTTTATTGGTGCTTTCTAAAGTTACGTATTATCCAGTCTTAACAGCATTAGGTGTTTCATCTCCTAAAATGATGCTTTATTACTTTGTCAACTTAGGAAGGTTATCAACAACTGTGGGTTGCTTTCCTCCTTCTTATAGATGAGCATATTTTTTAATAGCAAAATTTAGATTGCAGAGGCAGCATGGGGACTAACTGGCATGGAGACAGATTCTGATAGCATCACAGTGTGGTGTCGGTCAACACTTAATTTGGACCGGCTTCTGGTGTGAACAGATTCTCCTCTAATGTCATCTCTTTCCTCCTGACACAGAATAATAGCTATTTCTATTTACATCTCATTTTCAAGCCACAAAATTCTTATGCTAGTACTAAAACGGGAAGAAAGGTACAGGATAGTGTCCTTGCTATAGCTGAAGTGTTTCTGGAAGAACAGAAATAGAGGTAGGGGGCTTGATTTTCATCCTGCTCTTAAAAATGAGTACATAAAGGTAAGACAAGGCTTGCATCTTTAAGTCACCTAGTTAGTGTAGCAATAGATGTTGGTTTATGTTGGGAAGCCCTCCAGTTTCTAACTTATATGAATCTGCTGCAGGGATTTTAGTATGTGAAATCTGAGTTTTGCAGCAACTATAGGTCTTTGTTAGAGAAGTTACACCTAGCCTACACTTGTAAGTGATATTGTGTCGTTTTGATTTTAAGCACGTAACAGAATCACAAACACATTTTCCTATCTTCTGGTTCCTTATTTCTCCTTGCAATGATTTTCTCCTTAAAGTCCTTGTCGTAATAACAAAATGTATTTCCTCTCCCTCTGTTTCTCTTTTTTTGAACAAGCCATCCTGTCCTCTGCTTCTGGCAGTCAAATTTCTGGTCTTTCCAGGTTTTCAATCAGTTATTTGGCAACTCTGCTACTGGTTTTCTTTAGTAGTATTTGTATGATCTTCTCCTTACTGCTGCTTGGGATTTGGGTTTTACAAGCATGGGATCTTTAATCACCATTTTTTGGCATCTTAACATCTTGAATTAATTTAAGCAGATGAAAGAGATCAATTGGTAAGGTCTTAAATATTCTTGCTAGCCAGCTGCTTCTATATTTTGCATGCAGAAATCTTCCAGCTGCTGTCAGGTTGACAAATGAACTGAGTTTTGAATGTGTCCCCTGTTTACTTTAATGGCCGAATGTTGAGGTATTCCAAACCCCATGCTCTGTCTCTGCACTGAAGTGCATGGGCCTAATAGCAGGGAAGCTTCATATTTATTTGTTTAGTATATAGTACATTTCTAGTTTAGTAGAAATAGTTAAACATCTTAACATATCTTCAGACTTAAAAGATTTCTGTGTTTGGAGTTTTAACTGCTTCTGACTTGTACAGGGTGGATGTGCCAGGGGGAGGAGGAGCTTATTTCAGCAGCTGGCTTTTGAACCCTAGAACTGAAAATGTAATTCTTTGTCACCCATGTTCCTAACAATTATATTTTGAATGTGCTATAAATCAGAACTGTCTCACCTTAGTGAGCATACATCATCTTAGATATTATTGCATTATTCCAACCTTTGCAAATAAACTTTAAAAATCTATAGCAGTTACTATATTCTCTGATATTTATGGTAAGGACTGATATCAAACTATACACACTGTCCTGCTGTAGCAAAGTCCCACACTCAGCATATACAGAGCACCTCCTGTCACTGTCGAAAAGTCTTGAGACTGTTGACAAGTAAGTTGGAAGGTAATGCAGCATGTGGGAGCAAAATTTAAAAGACATTATAAACTATGTTATCGTCATCCTACTAGAATAATTATTGTAAAACTCAAGGCATTAGATCTCATAAAGATTTTATTGTTGCTTAATGACTTAGAAATACAAAAAGAGGGAAATCCCACAGGTCTAAGCACAGCCAAACTCTCTGCCAAGGTGCAATTTGGAAAGATGCCATTTAACCTCCAGGAAAAAGTCCTGCCAGAAGCTTGGACTAATAACAGTGTTCAGACTCACTGCCTAAATAAATAGACGTTACAGTCTACTGGATGATGATGACAAAAATATATTAACAAATCCCAATAATGGGATAATACCAACATGTTAGTCCTACATGCAATTGAAAATAAACAGAGGACTTAATGTAAGGGAGCAGAAAGAAACTTATACAGCCCTTGCTAGCCTAATTTCCTAGGGAAAACAGATCTATGCAGTCCTGTCTTCCCGACTGGCCTCATTTAGTGTATGCAGAACCCACTGGCCATGTTCAGCCAAACTTAAACAGAGGGATAACTTTGTCCCTAAGTTTTTTCTAGGTTTGTGCAAAAGCCTAGATAGGAAAAGAAATATCAGTGTCCCAGTTTGTGTCTCCTGTATGAAAACTTTTGTATAACAGTGTAATGGAGAACTCAGCTTTGGGGCGGGGTAAGAGTTGTGAGGTTGGGAGTGAAGAACCATTAAATGCTATGAGAGCAGAAAATGCTTCAGTTGAAGGCTGGAGTTAGCCTGAGACACGAATCAGTTGGCAGTCAGGCCTCACTAATCCTGATGTATGCAGAACTCCCAATTTAGTTATATCACCGTGACCCTTAAAACTTCTGCTCACAGCACACAAATTTGGAAGCTATTTTTCCCAGTGAACTTTTCCATCTCTTAATTTCTTTTTGTATAAATTGGTCTTTTTTGTACTTACACCTATTACTGCTTTTCCAGTTACAGTATGCATGTACATCTAGGCTAAATTCTGCTGCCCTTGGCAATGCAAACCACTGCCAAAGTTCACTTTTGTCCTATATTGCAATTCATGGTATCATTTCCTTTCATGTACAAGCTTACATTCCGGTCTTTTTTTTTCCCCATCAATAAAACAGCATATCTTAAAACCTCCAGATTTCAGCTCTGAAACAATTTGTGACTATAACTCATTCTGATGTCTTCTGGGGGAGGAAAAGGAAGGTTGGATTTTGAAGTACAGTTATTTTCTTTGTAAGAATTTTCCATGTCTGTCAAGGTAGTGCTAGTTATTGTCAATGCATTCCAGATTTCCTAACATGGAGGATGGGTTGCTTTGCTTTAGGTCATTAGCTCAGCCTTGGAAAAAAAAAAAATTCTGAAAAGATACTAGCTACAGAGGGAAAGAGATGAAAGGGGGAGAATTTCACATTATCTCTGTCCAGTCAGATCTTCCAAAATCCTTGAATTGCAAAGTTGACAATGATTGTCTTCCACTGTCTTATTAATTTCTCTTAAGATACAATATATAATCTTACTAAAATATATTTGATAGCAAGGCTTAAAGGTTTACAAGTATGACATGTAGTATTGTCCATGGACTTGCAAAGTTTACCATTTAAACAACCACAAAAAAGGAAAAAAAAAAATTAAATAACCTCATAAAATACCCTCATTGCACATGCCCTTGCAAAGAACAGCTGAATGTTGCCATCAGGTTCTTTATATTTCAGTGAAATTGAAAGTTGCTGCCTCCACAGGGACACCTTCACAGTGGTTCCCAGCTGCAGGAGCCCTGGCTACTCCCTTTTCACATTTAATGCTTTGTCTGCACAGAGGAGAACAGCTGTGAGTTTCTGGAACAGAGCTGCTTTAAGGAAGGGATTCCTGTTCCTCACTGAGTAAAAGGTCACAATTCTAAACTAATTTTTAAAAATGTTGACAGGGAGGGTAGGGCCTCAGTCTCTGGATGAGTATTTGAGGCCAGCGTTTTCTGTTTCGCAGCTATTTTCAAATAACACTTTAATTAAACAAAACCCAGCTAACAGATTAAAGCTAATCAGAAATAACCAGTTTTAAAGGACTTTCCTTCAAACATTTCTTTACAAAACTTCCAGGCATCAGAACTATGCCAATAGTGGAAGTCAAGTATGAAATATTCTGTCTTGTTGCTTTTCTGTAAATAAACCTAACATAAATTAACATACATAATTAAGATGTTGTTACTAGTTTATTAATTTGCACAACTTGCAGGACTCCAAAATCAGTTTGTAGCTGGCTTCAAATTTTAACCCAATGTGAAATTTAGCTTTAACAGCAAGAGTGACTGGAGGTGACTTTCTCTTCTGAAGGAACTCCACCAAGAACACAGAACCATCCCAACTTCTTTCCTCCTTGTCCTTCATATAGTAAAAAAAGCAGCAGCTATGGCCAAAAGCAACAGCTGAAAAGGATAGGCTGTGAAAATCATCAGGCTCTCGAGGATTCATAGAAAATTTGTTTGCTGAATATGACTAGAAGATGAGTTAACTGTCTGTCTTGGTGTTTTTTTGTTGTTGTTGTTTTTTTTAAAAAAAAAAAAAAAGCTATCCCTGTTCTGATCTTCTTTTCATCCTCATCATGTTGACCTATACACCAGAACTAAAAGTGAGATAGATGCCTTGCTCACATACATTTGAATACAATTCAAGATGGAGGAGTAGTCTGACAGAGAAAAAGGATTAGTTCTCAGAAATAATGATCTCCTAGGACTTCTACAGACTTCATAATTTCCCTAGGCATGAGTGAGTTCACAGCTTCTGTAATGTGTGACTTCCTGAAGAAGATGAAGTAAACTATAATTGAAATCTAAATAAAGCCAACACTAAAGCTGACTGCTTTGTGTGCTAATGCAGCAGCAGTTTGTGCTGGGGTTTTTTTGCAGCATACACTTCAGTGCTACTGTAGTCAGCTGTCTGCCCTTGGAAAATTTTAAGGATTTCTCAGGTGACATTTTATTTAGATTTGCTTATAGCTTTTGTAAGTGAACCTCATACCTATTATTCAAATGATTAGTTGAATAGTGAAAGAGATGTCGTGTTGATAAATATGGCTGTGTGGTGTGAGGTATTGGTTTCACATATAATTCTGGCAGCTAGAACATTTCGAATGTGAGAAAATTGGCAAGTTCAGCACAGGATAATCGTCAAGCTGCAAGTAGCTTGGATGAAACCACAGGATGAAATAAAACCCAGAATGACTTCTCTTAAAGGTGATTCATCTGCCTTCACCAAATGTAAGAAAACAGAGACAGTTTTTTCTCTGATAGTGACAGTGCAGTTGAGAACCACCAGCCAGAGGTTTGCTTACAAATACAGTGTTCACATAATATAGCACTTGCAGTTTTTCCTGTCTGTAGATACAGTTTTTTTGAATAGACAACATGTCAATAATGGTTTACAAGCTCACAAAAATGAAGGATGAGAGCTTTTCTTTTAGAATTTCCAAAAGTTGTGTTGTTATTTATTCATATTAGGATAGCACCTCATAGACCCTGCTGTCAGTCACTATACAAACTTAGCATAAGAGGGCTGTCAGTTTTCAGAGGTGCAATAGTCTAAATTCAGTACTGCAACAGAACTTCTTTGCTTACTCACTGCCTGGGAAGTCATTTTCCTATTTTTAGTGAACCATATTAAAATAGGACCTAGAAATCTTAGTCACAGCAGAATAATTGGGTAGCAATACTTGCTACACAGCCAGCAGGGCAGGATGCAATCCCCACCAGCCAGAGCCCACCGCCCTCAGTGCCCAAGCCAGGTTAGGTACAACCAAGTCTAGACCATCACACAAACTCACCACCATGAGGCAGGTCTGGTCAGGGTAGCCCAAGGGCTGGGATCAACAGGGTCTATGGCTGTGATAGAGCTAGAGAGCAACACTACAACAGTATAGCTCAGAAAGAGGCTAGTGGCCCTGGGCTGGGCTTAAATAGAACTTCTGGGCCCATGGGTGGAGGTGGGGGAACCCAGGTGAGACTGGTCGGGGCTGTTAAGGCCTATTAGTGCACTAGAGACTGACAAAAACTCTTCCAGTGGAAGATGGAGTTGTTATAAGATGTACTTGGAGGTGCTGTGGACAGCTAATGGAGTAAAAACAGAGAAAAGAATGTTTTCATAAGCCAGCTGTGTGAACAGCTGCATCTTGTCTGATTTTGTCTTTTTAATGAAAAGATCTGCATGCCGCGCAAACAGGGGAAATGGCTGCAGACCTTCCCTGTGCGTACAGTCAGCGCGTTGCAGGAGCTGTCATGGGAGATACTGAAAAAGGAGGAGGAAGGGAGCGTGGAGCAGTGGTGCTGCACAGGGCCCGCAAGGGATCTGTCTGAGCTGTCCATAGCACAGTGTGAAAGGCAGCGCCAGCGTGTCTGTGGAGGAAGGGGTGCGCAGGCAAGGGGCATGTGTCACTAGCTGAGTGGGGGACCAGCTGTACCGAGCTACATACATCATTATACCAAGAGCTCTACCATCTTGTTCAGGAGGTGGTGAATAAGGGGAAGGGGTGGACATTTAAGAGGCCTGATACGTTATTGTTACTGACAAGGAAAAAAATTATTGATGGTAGCATTTTACGCTGAGAGTTGTGTGCTGAAAGGACCGCCTGGTAAATTGTGGCAGCATCAGCGGTGGAGGTTAAGCATCTGGACAAGAGGTTCAGTGGTTGACCAAGACTGTTTTGAAGTCTGCTTTGTTTATTTGGAGTGCAGAAGAATTTTCCAAATGAGACCTAGTCCACGTTCCTTCCTCCTCCACACGGTTTACATTCTTTTCTCCAAAAGACCTCTTGGTTATCTTGGAATAAAGAGCATTTCAGCCTCATAGCTCAAATACAGGACAGATGGTGCCCTTGCAGAATTTAAATAAGATATCAGCGTGTTGTCACCTGTAAGTGCAGTGGTTAGAGCAGTTCTGCAGTGCAGTCGCTGCGATGTCAAAAGCAGAGGAAAGAGAAATTTTACTTCAGCAAATGCTACATACAACAGTTTTGCAAATTGGTTAATTGGTGATTCTTTGGCTTGGCTGCAGTGCACCTGGAAGAAAATTATTAGAGTAAGACATATGCACACAAAAGTACTGTGAATTTGAAAAAAATATTTTATTGGTTTCTCTATGTAGTAGGTTGAGGGAATTAGAAAGAATTTAATATATCCATAGCTGGCAGGTTTAATTTGTCAGCTTTTAGCATGACTTTAGATGACAATGGGCTCTAGTATGAATTTAAAAAAGCATACCACTTTTGTCAATATCAAAGAGGGTTAAAGTATGAATACTCACTTTTCTTAAAGTAAATATAGAGTTTCCAGCTGCAGTCTGTTCCTAAATTGAATGCAATATGGAGAATGTGTGTTTACATTTCCTTTTTATTTGTCATTGTCCTTTAAACATTACATGAACATATTGCTCAAGCAAATAATTATTTCAGTTACTGAATTCCATTTTATATTTTCTTCTTAGAAGGGGCAGAAAGATGAAGGGCTTGAAAAAACATGCAGATGGAACACAGTTATTTAGGATGCCTTTTTAGGAAAAAATGGTGAAGTTTTCACTGTTAACCTAGAAAATACTATAGGAGTTAAGAGAATTGGACAGCCAAGCACGAGCAAGGAGAACATAGAAGGAAAGAGCTCATTGCAGTGAGAATGAGGTAAGAGAATGCAAACCCTATGAATCAATAAGGGGAGTCATGCAGGGAAACAGCATCTGAGAGCACAATGTTTGAGTTTAAAATGTTTTAGTGACAAGAATTCATACTTGTTTGAGTCGCTAGGGGTTTTTTTGTACCTGATTCTGTGTTGCATCTCTTGAGAGTCAGCAGTAAAGATCCCATTTTGGGGTGTTATGCCACCCAGATCCTGACTGATTACTATCAAGGGTTGTTCTCATTTAAGGTGGCATCCTCCAAGATGCCAATGAACCAATATGCAGCTATACATAATCCAAAACACATGATGTTGCATATTAATCTATTTCCTTTCTTTTCTTCCATACCAGTATTGACAAATTAATAAAGCTTACCAAACTCATCAAAAGGGAAGAGACTTTGTCACCCCTGTCAGAAGAAAGCAGAATTATGTTTCTTTGATTTCGCTTTTCTGTCTTGATCAGTGACCCCACTGATTAACTACACAGATGCAACTACAGAAATACAGTCTCTCTCTTTATGAAAGGTAAGAAGAGAAGGAGGGAGAAAAAAGAGATTTATTGTCCCTGAGGTGGTTGATTTTTATTTTGACGTGTCATGCGAGAGGCAGAAGGATTCCTCAATGCATGGAAAAAAGAAAGATTTCGCTTTGTTTTCTGTGTATATTTAGGAGGCTGCTTTACTGGTGATGCATTGTTTGGGGTTTCTTTTCTTCTGCCCTGACTAAATTGCTTCTCCTTTGGAGTAAGGTGCTAAAGTATAATTTGAGCATGAACATATAATGAACCAATCCATGTATTTAACTCTTAATTCTCTTTTGGCCAGACTACGTGTTCTGCAAGATGCTATTTGTTTCTTGGTGGTGTCTAGATTTTTAAGTGAAGATGTAAAAGTATTAGTGCAAATACTTTAAACGAGCTTTGGCTTTAAACGAGCTGATCAAGAAGCTGATAGAGCTACAGCCCTGCAACCATTAGAGGCTGCAAAACCCATTTTAAGAGCTGGATAAATGATGAGGAAATATCCAGCTTTCTGATTATAGGAAGTCACTGTTTTAAAGGGATTCACTTCTTTCATTGCAGCTGGTCTCTGTGTGGGCTGTAGCACAACTCTGATTAGAGCAACTGTGTGGAAAGAGAATTGCTACAACTTCCCCCAGCGGGGCTGGCGTTACTGAGTGTACCCACTGCTGCAGTGAGGAGTGGGGATTAAAGCTATGTGAAACAGTTTTTCATCTGTTTTGCTCAGTTTGTTTTTCATCTATTTTCCCCAAAGGAAAAAAAAGAGCAAATAGGAAAAAAAATGGTTGGAATCAAACCCAAGTCAGTCATTTCTTCCAAAGCTTGACTTGGAGACATCTTACACAAAGAAACAGGGAATAATGATTTTGATTTCTAGGTTTTGTTACAGTCCCTCCATTTTCTGTGATGCCATATATATATATATATATATATATGTTTGTTCTACTATGCTGCTGTAGGATTTCAATAAATAGTTGTATTTTGGTTAAGGTACAGGCTGTAGTTCAGGCAAGGTTGATTCCTTCTGGGGGAGAAATAAAATTCTGTTTCTCTCCTGTAGTACTGTTTGATTGTTTGAGAATTCTTATGCACATAGCCAAGTTAGATGCAAAGCTAGTTTCAGTTAAAAGAATTTGTTTGTCTAACTATAAGCAGAGTACAAATGGTGAACACGAAATACTAAATCATTGCTCAAAAAATTATCCTTAAAAAGAGAAATAAAATTATACAACTTGCAAAGTTAATTTTTATTGTCTTACAAATTTCAGAAAATCTTACTATTTATTAGCTCAGCCTGGATTTTTATTCTAGAAAGGTCCTGGGTTCTAACTGCTCCAGTATTAAGTCATGTGTATATGTTATCAGTCTGTAAGAGTGTGTGTCAGTATAGTATTTAGGTCTATTTTATGAAAATTTAAACCAAATTTCTCTTACCAGCAGCTGACATCAATCATGCCCTGCCCCCCAGCCCTGTAACCTTTAATGCTAAACAATGTTCCAAAAGGAAAATTTATTAGATCACTTATTTAGATTCTCTGACATCATTCTGTCATGACAATGAAGTGATTTGCATGGAAAAATATATTACCTCTGCTTTTAGACGAAATGAGTTTATGATGATTAATGGTTTTACTGCCAGTACAACAGAAACTGGAAATGGCCAGCTGGCCTTTTTAAAGTGAAACATGACCTGTGCTCAGTTTTCCTCCTTATTTTCTTCACGTATTGTAAAATGGTTTTGGTTCTGAGTAAATTAGAACATACAAATTATGTCTTGTAACTGAAGTAAGCTATAAAAGCAGGGTATCCATGGTAACATCACTACCTAACTGGAACTACAGACAAAAGGGAGAAAGCAATTACCTTGAAGCAGAGTCTAAATGATGGGGGGACCTAGATCATGTATTCCGTGAGTAGCTGTAGTCACTGAGGGAGCCAGATGTTTAGGTTGGGGAAGAGCAGGCTAAAGAGTGATCACCTCCAGCTGTCCCTCTGGGTCAGCGTGGCTGTGATTCTATGATACAGTTGACTCTGGGCAGAGGACTTAGTACAAAGAATGGTCATACAAATGGTGATATAGTATTTTAACCAGAAATCAAGGAGCAAATCATATTTTCTGATACATGCCTTAAAATGACACTCTAAACATTCCCTTTAGCTTCATACAGAGCTGTCTTTTTCCTTAGATGTCATATAAATAAGTAATACACAAAGCCCTAAACTGAGAAGATGATGCCGAATAATCATCTACATTTGCTAACTGAACTAAACCCCAGAGGCCATTAAGGCAAGTACTGTTCAACTATGGAAATACTTAAATTTAGGAAAAATGTAAATAGTGGCATTTTTTTTCCACAGGGCTTATGGAACAAATTCAGTCTGATAAAAAGCAGGCAAAGGTTGAGGTGAACCCTGCTGGTAATTCAATCTGTGTGAAAACTATGCATCAATCACAGGAGGCAATATTTGGGAATGAATAATTTCTGTAGCCCAGATCAAGCACGCTTTGCTGGGGGAGCCCAGCTCCTGACCAGTAGGCTGCTCAGGCACAGCCTGTGATGAGTGCTGGGGCACTGAGCATGGGTCTCTTGCCTCAGTAGAGCTTTGATGCATAGAAGGTCACTGTGTTGAAACGTGGAAAATGAACTACCAGGGGAAAATGAACACTGGATGAATTTACAGTCATGGTTTGTCCGTAGTGACATTGACTGGACAACTGTCTTTGAGGGCATGCTTGGCAATGGAAAATCACTTGCTACTGGATTCTGAGCCTGAAAATGCATTTGCAAGTAAAAGCAAAAGTGTATTTAAAGTAGTAATTAAAAATACACTTACGCAAGTCATAACAACATTTTCAGGAAGACAGCAGTATCACAACAAGCATTTTAACTGTGTTATTTTTACTCAGATGATTAATCCATGTCTTGCATTAGGCCTACATTGAATTTAGCATTCTACTGCAGTTCCCTATATGCAATCTTGAAATTTCAGCACTATCCCTCATTGATTTCTGCTAGCGGTACAGGCTCTTGAGAGCTCTTCAAGACAGAATCATCTTTCCTCAATTACGCTGTTGTTTATCAGGAGCCATGTACTGTTGTTCTGCTATTCTTTGTTTCAATGGCTTGGCTTCTCCTCTGATACAGGGTATTGATGTTCAGTTCCCCGCTGTGTGCTATTTTTCATCTGGCTATTTGTTTTCTAACATGAATGATTTCCTTGGAGAAGGTTAAACACATCAGTAGGCAGTGCAGATACAACAGGATATTTTGTTCTCCGGAGTACCTCTGCTTTGGTCACCATTTGCTGTCATCAACAACAGTTTGTTGTGACTGAGGGTATATTTTAGTGTTGTGGGTTTTGTTGTTGTTAAACTAGAATGAAATCTGTATTGAGGAAAATCAGCAATAGATGTAATTTGTACCTGTCTTCCCTGCTCTGTCATATGGATCAGGTGGTTTCTGTTAGACCCTTCATGTTGCTCATGTTTAAAGCCTCCCGGGGAGCTATATGGCAGCAGGTGTTTCAGTGTCAGTGTCACCTGCCTGCACACTCTCTTGCCTTTAGTAACCATGAGGAAGAGATTTTTTCTCCCTAGTCTGGGGCTTCTGTAATGTGCTGGGACTTACCCAGAATCCCCCATGCTATGGCAAATGAATGCAGCCAGATGGTCGCACGATTTCTCTTGTGCCTGCTGCTGAGCTGGAGGCCAGCCCCTGTGAATTTCCTGTGTCACACCAAGTTTCAGAGATTGAAACTGCCTCGAAATCCCATTGAGAATTGCACAGTGACAACTTGGTGTTTGGGAGGACGGGCCCTGTTGGCAGGCAGATCTTTTGCCTTTCCAGCAGTCCTGCTGTTGGCTAGTAGTTTTTGATCTGCCGTGTCACCCGTTTCCTCTTGAATCATTGCCACAGTACCTTGCCAGCAAACATTTGCAAGGTTTTTAGGACAGCCTGAACCGCAGCTCTGGCCAGGATGGAGGCTGGGACTTGTGTCCCACAGGACTGTTCCCAGCCAGCACACACAGGGGTCTGGCACCTCGGCGTCCCCGTGGTGAGAGCGCCGGTGCTTGGCTAGGCTGGCTGCTCACAGGTACCGGTGGTGGCCCCGATACAGCCTGAATTAAGCACAGTGGTGCCCCCGGCAGTGTTCACTGACCTCCCGCAGCGCTGAAGAGTGGCCGTCCTACCGCAGGCTGAGAACAGTGCTGCGCTGGGCTCCAGCCAACCTGCTGTGCAGCTGGGTGGCATCCAGCTCATTACCACCCTCCGATAAGCTGCTTAAAATAATTGTAGGAATAAGCTTATTATTATTACCAGAGGTTTCAAACAAAAGAATTTTGGTTGACAAAGTCCTGTAAGTTTGCACTGATGTGGTTACTGCTCATTGAAGTGTGGGCAAGTAAGTTACTTATGAAGTAAGTTTCTGTGGCTGAAAACTTACAGTCTCGAGGTGAGAGAACAGGGCTTCTGGAGACAATGTTTAGGAGTGGGTTGCAAGACATTTTCTGTTGGGATGCTTCTTCTGAATCACATACTTGTTTAAATATCCGAAAGAAAATAGGAGCGATGGAAAAAAACCCACATTTTGCTTTTCCCATTTGCTTTCCTGGTAAATGAGAATATGATTAATGAAACAGAGGCAGTCTTTAATGATGGCAAATTGATTTTTTTTTATTATTATGCAATTTTAGTTTGAATTAATTTTCTGGTTGGACATGTTGCTGCTTTTTTTTTTTTTAATAAGCTGAGCTCCTCTGCTGCTAGGGGACTGGGATGTGGTTTCTTTCTGCCCATAGAGCTTTATGCGAAGCATTTATGAACTACTGAAGGCTTTGTGCATGTCTGTGTGTTGGTAGGTGGGCAAGAGTACATGGAGATGCAGGACAAGTGAGTTTTTAAAAAATGCAGGCAGTGGTCAAGCTGGAGGCATGGAGCACAAGTGACAACAGGAAAGCATCCGCATGTTTTTAAATGCAGTGAGAGATAGTACGTTTGAGCAGGATGTTCCTCATGTAAAACCATGTCTGACCCATTGCTCTAGCAGTCTTAGTAGGTCAACCTACTTGTTATTTTTGCCAATACACATTTATGTTTGGTTTAGGCTTGATTTTGGGCACGACTCTTGAGATTTAACTTCTGTTGTGTGCAAGTCTCACCACAGTTACTTCATTTCTAAATGTCTTTGGGAGGGACAATAACAGGCCTTTTCTTACTCCTAGGAGATTTTTTTAGGGCTCTGCTTGCTCTGGTTCCCAAGATTAACTCAGCTGTCTTCTGGTCAAAAGCAGGGCTGCTAGATGCCCTGGGTGGTCTCTGACCAATAAAGAACCTGCATCTGACCTTCCTGGACTTTTAACCAGATAACTTTAAACACAGAATGTTGCTATGTGGATTACAGAATTGTTACCGACTCTAGCATTAACATTATCTAGTTACCTGAGGACGATCAGAGAATATGAGGTTGGAAGGGACCTCAAGGATCAT
>NW_008615137.1:240-1800 GCF_000691845.1 Merops nubicus | reverse complement strand
TGCTGCTGGCTCCATCCCTGCAGCTCCTGCACGTCCGAAGTACCACACCGGTCCCCCCGCACCGTGCAGGAACTGGGGATCCTGCCAACATCCCAGTGACCTGGGGTGCACCCTGCCCGGCTCCTCCCCAGGAAGGTCCCCCGGGGGTGGAGGCTCAGGGAAACTGAGGCAGCCCTTGCCGCAGGTGTCCCCACCCCCTCTCCCTGCCCCCCAAAGGATACTGAAGATGATGCCTCCGAAGCAGGCGGAGAAGGCCATGCGGGGGTAGCCCTGCCGGGCCATGGTGAGGTCGGAGAAGGTGTCTGCAGAGGGAGAAGGGGAGACCTTGGGGGGATGCCAGGAGGCCGGGGGCACCCGGGGTGGCAGCGAGGCACAGCAGAACCCTTACCCCCGATGCTGTTGCCCCAGGCCAGCAGTGTCAAGCCCAGCACCGTGTTGCTCAGCTGGAAGATGATGCCCAGGGTCCGGAGGATGTTCACCAGCTCCGTGGCCGCAGCGTTGATCCACATGGCACTGGCCAAAAATCCAAGGAAGGCAAATACCTGCCAGGTAAAAGGGTAAGCTGGTCCCTGGGTGTGTCCCAGAGGACTCTGCCCCTCTGGCTGGCCGTGACCCTCTTGGGGACACTGGGCACTGGGAAGGAGGTCCTGGCTCCTGCTCTGTCCCCAGGACCCTCAGGCCAGTCCAGAGTGGGCTGGGCTGGTCGCCAGTGGGCATTCAGGGCTGGGGGGGCACCTTACACAGTGATACTTGGGCGGCTCCTCATTGCTTGTAGTGACAAAGATGATGATGGCCAGCACAGAGCCAACCAGTATGACCAGTCCCCAGACTGGGAAGACACCTTGGATCTGGTACAGCCCATCTGCACATGGTGGAGAGAGGGGACATCAGAGTGGCCCTGCAGGTACCATGTGGGCTGGGGCAGAATCCAGCCAGGCTCATTGTATCGGTAAAGCCTTGTCCCCAAAAGCCACCTCTACCCTCAGCCCTCAAGGGGCTGCTCCCCTCTGTGCCTCAGTTTCCCCAGTAGGCCAGGCCTGCACCATTGTTCCCCAGGACCTGGATGCTGGGGGAGGGTGGAGCCATACAGCTGCAAACCAGGCCCCCCAGCTTGGCTCTTTGCTGGCCCATCTTCCCCTCCCTAAAGGAGCTGCCAGCTCCAAAGGGCTCCTATAGTCCCCAAGGCTTTGGTGGCCGCCTGGGTCCTGTCCCCTCCTGGTTGTCCAGGGCTCTTACAGACGCCTGACTTCAGGGTGAGGACGCAGAGCAGGGGGCTGGTGAGGATGTGCAGGCAGTTGAGGGGTCTCTTCCAGTTCAGGTCATCCTTGTCGGGGTCCACGACGGGGACTGTCAGCAGCAGCACCAGCTCCACAGGCACCTGGGAGCGGAGGCCGTGAGCAGGGATGGGGTCCCCCCAAGGCAGGACACGCCAGGAGGTGCCCCATGACCCATCTGCCCTTGTCCCACCATCCCTACTGCAAAGCCCCAGGGCGCCCCACGCAGGGGGGGCTCCTCCCGGCTCAGGTTCCGCCCTACTCACCTTGAAGACCTTGAAGAGCC
>NW_008615137.1:0-211 GCF_000691845.1 Merops nubicus | reverse complement strand
CAGGGCTGCCTCCGCCACTTGCGGTAGTCCAGGGGGCTGATGGCCGCGGCGAGGATGCGCAGGGAGGGCTCCTGGGAGGGGAGCAGGGGCCGGTACTCCTCGCCTGCGAGGGGCCGCGGGGGCTGAGTGGGGCTGGGGGCTCCTCACCACCCCTCCAGCACAGGGCTGCAGAGCCCTGCACGGCCCCAGGGAGACACCCTGGCCCCAGGGT
>NW_008615136.1:9055-9981 GCF_000691845.1 Merops nubicus | reverse complement strand
CTAGTCTTCTTTTTACCATTAATATTTTACCATTAATATTTACCATTGTCCCTGAAGCTAAACTTTTAAAAGAAAGGAGGAAAGTCCTGTAGCAAAACTGCCCCTTCTATTGTGCTTGGCCACACGGAAGATCACTTGAATTATGCAAGGCCATGCCTGGAAGCATTAGCTTTCTGCCTCACATCCCACTGCCTCCAGCCTCCAAGCTTTCCCGTAGCAGCTGGAATGGATGCCCTGTGAGACAGTGAGGGGCTTCAGTCAGGAAAGCCACCATACTGTTGTCTGTGCTCGGTGTTTTCATCAGCAAGAGCAGACAGCTCTGCCAGCACTGTCATTCCCCTTAGAGCTGAAGCTGCAAAGTGCAACCTTTATCTTGCAGCTGGATGGCTACAAAGGCACCTTCTGTGGCACTGGGGGTGTTCCTCTGTTTGTGCTCTACAAATTCTCCAGGCTACTTCTGCTTTTATTTATGTCAATGATTCAGAAGGTTTATCAGGAAATAATGAAAATATATTACATAAATCTTGTCTGACTGCTTGCATTTTAGGGTTCTACATACACTTGTAAAGACTTGCACTACTTGAGTATCCTGTGTTCCATGTCCTAATTTGCTTTTTACAGAAAAGCAAATGAGTTTAATATATTTGCTGCATATTGCAGCAGTAGCAGAATCAAGAAACAACTGTTGTTGCAGTGAATCTTGGTCTTGTTTTCATGCATAAAGCTTTTGGAATAACTTCTTTTCATTCTCTCTTAGTGTCTGGGTGGACTCCCTGCGAGCTGATGAGACTCAAAACTTTGCAGAAACAGGTTTTTCAAGCAGACAAAAAAGGCAGGTAGTAAGTTTTTTGCATGCTTAGATGAAGAAATATGGCTCATTATTGGTGGTTTGGTTTGCATTCCCAGTACAAGCACGGTATGGTACT
>NW_008615136.1:0-9001 GCF_000691845.1 Merops nubicus | reverse complement strand
GGGGGGGGTCCACAGGGGCAGGGGAAGGGAAGAAGAAAAACATCCTTTGTGTACATAAAGGCAAAATAATTTTTACCAAAGACTGATATTGGGACAGGACCCCCCAACCAGACTACCTTGAAATAGGAACTATTCAGTGAAATCAAATACATAAAATGACACAAATTCACAATAGATTAACTAATATAATCTTGTTTTAACTGTTGCATCAGAAGAAAGATAGAAAGAAACATGAAAATACGCTGAAATTTCCTTCACACATGTGCCTTTGTACACAGTCAGGGAGCAGGTACATGAATGTGACAATGTTTGTCACATTCAGATACCGTCTGGCTTTCATCTAATACTCAGACTAGCTCTGCTGATGCTTTCATGCCACCATAGCTCCAAATACAATAGAGCCATGTAGTTACTACTCCACACAGAAATTCAAGAGGACCTCTTATAAAATTCTTTCTAATGTCAGTAACATGATTTTAGTAAAAGCCAGTCTAATGAATATGATCTACAACACAATCGACTGACAAAGCACATCAGGATGGAAAAGAGAGAGCTGAATGCCCTGAGCAGCCAGTTTGAAGTAAGAAAAATAAGGTATGAAAAAATTACCTTATTCATGTAACCCTTGATTGTATGGGATACAAAGCTCTTCCTTCACCTTCCAGTTGTATGTAAGTTCTGGAGTCATGCTGCAAACCAACAGGTCATCTTGCTCATTGTTCCTTGTATTCAGTCTATCTGAACAAACCAAAGTGTCTCATTTCAGAATGTGTAAGCGGTGAGATTTTATAAGAATCCCCTCCTCCCCTTCCCAAAAATCATTTGACTCCACCTACACTCAGAAAAAGGCAGTTCTGTCTTGACTAGAGATCAGAGAAAGCAAAATCAGGGGTAAGTGAAAGCAAAATCAGGGGTAAGTGGAGGCAATGAGAGAAGGAAGGTAAATTTTATAGTTACCTGCACTGTACTTGTACTAGACCCAGACTGCTGTCCACAGTTTTCATTGAACTCAGCTATTGGGCCAGCCAGAAAGCTCAGATTTACCAGCCAACCTTAAGCTTCCCGGTGTTCTGGAGCGGTAACTGCTCATGTTTCTTCAAATACAAAATTTGTTTGTGGCTTCTCTGTGACTGTACAGTTGGGCAGATGTTGGCTGTAGCTAAACATCACATAGCCTGCAGCAGCTACAGAAATGCTGGGACGCTGGAACATGCCCCCCAGGTCCCAAGCCTGCAACACGGACAATCAGAACCTTTATCAGAGCAGTTTCTTTGTTTTGTGATATGTGGTTTTTAAGGGCCCCCAATTCCTCATATACTGCTGGATCTTGTAAAGCGTTTATCTCCCAGCTCTCAACGCTAATTCATTGACACTGATTTGTTTCCCAACAATTTGCCTTGCTCTAAGCTTGTGACGGCTACCACCTCCTATTGTAATAGTTGTGGGGGGTGAGTGGGCTATTGCCATACCTTGTTGGTTTTTGTAACCTTCTATACATGCTTACGTGCTTACCTGATGACTTGATCAGTAATCTGTGTAGTTTGTGTCTTCTAAGGGTAAGTATGACTGTACAGATTGGTAAGTTGACTTGCATAACTGATATAAACAGGTATATTTAATTTTTTTTTTGGCATTTTTGAAGTGGCGAGTCAGCAAGTCTGTGTGGTCACATTCTAATTCTTTCACTGGGAGGATTCTCTAGGACTGTTTTGTAGGAATAGAAAAGTCAAAAGCATGACAAAGAAAAATTAGTTGTTTTTTAAGTGTATTTAACGTGCAGTGCTAGCAGAAAAGTTGCTGCCATCCTTTCTTCACCTTCTTGCTACCATGTGGTCTGTAACACAGAGAACCAGGTTGGTGAACTGACCCAGCTGGGCAAAACACTACACTGGGGCAGTTCCTCAATTTGGTGAAATTCACCGAATGCCTTCACAAAGCAGGAGGCTGAAACAAGTGGCCAGGCACAAAAGCCTGGTGAATGCGGCTGTTTAATCCAGAGGAGAAAATCACATGGTGATTTTAGCAAAGTTAGTATATTCACATACCTTGTGAAGCTAGTGAGACTAGAAACTCTGCCTTATAGACAAGATGTAGGTGACTCCAGTGATGCTGATCAGGAAAAATAACTGAATTTTGGACGTAGTTTAACACAAAGTTTCAGAGTAACTGGTCAGCAGTGGCACTGCTCACGTCTCTGTTCTTCCTTCCTCCCCATATTGGAGGCAGATATGTGCTGAGTGGCTGCACAGCTTCTGTCTGACCATGAGGTGAAAGATGTGTTCATACTGGATTTTCTTATTCCCTGATACATACAAACTACATTAGTAGGTCTGGGTCTTCCCTGGGTTTATTTTCCATCCTAATTCTCTGTGTCTGTGTTACCTTCTGGAGCCCCACTGTAAAAAACATAAAAACTGTGCAGCAACAGTACGTACATAGCTAGATGACACTAAGCTATACTGTCCAGACAGGCATACATATGGCAGTGACCATGATAAACAAGAGTATATTTCTTACACAGTTAGTGCTGGAAACCAGATGGAGACAAAACAGCAATCCAAATGGATTTTGTTGATCACAGCAGAGAACAAGTCTCTCTTTGGGCAACCTGTGCCTGTGTTTTACCACTCTCATAGTGCTTTTTTCCTGTCATGTCTAATTTGAATTTTCCTTGCTGTAGCTTATGACTTTTGCCCTTTTCCTGTACTGCCCAATGGAAAGATAAAGACAAATCTTTATATGACCACTGCAGGTCTATGGAGGGTTTTGAAGCCTGTTTTGCCCATTGCACCGAACTTCCGTTCAGTCCCTCAGAAAATACGGCAATGTAGAAAATGAGGCCTGACAGGTAGCCTAGTGACTGATAAAGGGCAGCTGCTTGAACCTGCCAAGCCTAGGAACTACTATATAAGAAAACTCCATGTGATCAAAATAAGGATATTTCTGTTAACAGTTTTTATCTGCTTTTCTTGTATCCATTTTCAATGCATGAGACATGTTAGTATCAGAGAGTAAACCAACAGTGGGATGAGAAAAAGCCTTTAAAGATTAACAACCACAAAGGTTTTTCTTTTATCTGGTAAAATATATGGGTCAAGAGCTGGATTCTTTCCAGTAAAGAATCTTGGAAATTTTTCCTTGCTATTTTGTTATTCATTAAGAATTTATTATTCTAGTACTGTCTTATTTTCTGGTTGTGAAGGTTCAAGCCTATAGACAAAATAATGATCTCTGGAATAGCTTGTTGGTCAGTTCATCAGATTATTTTTTAATATTACATTCACCAAAATTATTGGAGATTATGTGTAAAGGAATATTGTCATAGCCTGTCATAGCTGTGGCTTTATAAAAAGAACATTCTTATTGATAGTACACTAAATGTTCACTTTTGACAGTCTTTCTACTACATACATTTAATCTTAAGTCATAAAATATAGTTTGGGTTATCCAGAAATACTATTACGAATTACTACTATAGCAGCTTTTTGCTCAGCTGATCAGGCTGAAATATTTTTTTCACAATTTGCTGTCAATGTATGGAATTTTATGCTTTACCTGCAGCTCTCTGTAATACTTCTCCCTAACCCTGTATAGTTTTTTCTCCACATTTTACATTTAGACATGAAATCTAAGCCTTTCTCCTTAAGAAATAAGAAAAAATATAGAGTGCAGTCCTATAAATAATGCTCACATTATTTCTTGTTTAGCATTTAACAGTTTTAGAATACTCTTAAGAGAGCTTTCAGGTTTCCATTCATACACTGGAGAAAACAATTTATTCTAGATAGCAAGAAGAGTAACTTCTGTTCAGTTTGTCAGCTCAGCTTTCCTAAATCCAAGGGCTACCTTCCACCTTAAGTGCCTGAGTAAGCCCAAAATATGTTCATAGTTAAGACTGCTACGTGATATATTTGGTGTGAAGTGAATCTGCCTGGAACATCTGTACTTCAATGAATAACAGTGATTCATAATTAAGAAGGATTATGCTTAAATTCTGTCCAATGAAGTCATAAAGAATTATTTAACTATTCAGGAGTTAGCTGTCTCTTGGCTTTTACTATTAGGCTTGTAGAACGAAACTGGCAATAGAAAGGCTGGCTCTACATGCTTTTCAAAATGCCTTTTTCTCAATAATCTCAAAACTGAAATTAGAGACTGTCTTCTCTGCTGCTGTGAATTGCTTCAGCTCCATTGATTTCAAAGTTATTTCATGCCTCTCACCACCAGAAAATTTCTTCATGGATTTCTCAGTTGGAACAGGGATGCTTTTGAAGAAAACACAACATATCTATCTATTGGCTGTTTATTTTTATTGCAGTATACATAAGATGTGGGAAATAAGTCTCTGGAGTGTAATTAATTAAACTGCGCAAATGTAAAAGGCCAGCCTGCCATAAATACACACAGAGACTGGCAAAGTCTCTTAGCAGTCAGTTGTGCTGAGGTGAAAGGACAGATAGCTCATGTTAAACCATGCCTCCTGCAGTCAGGAGTCCCTGGTGATGATCATACTTGTCCCTCTACAGGGAGCTACCAGCTCTTACCACAAACACACCCTGTTTTTTACTGACCAAAGCTTTCTGAAAGTACTACATAAACAGATAGTAAGACAAGATAAAATAGTGCCAGGCCACATGATTTCTCAACTAAGAAAATACTTATCAGAATGACTGAATCAAAATTACTGTATATTTGATTTGTGTTATTAAATGATTGGTGATGTAATATGGATAGCCTGAACATGAATTGTCTGAGGACTGTGTGGGAAAGATGTTAGCATGGGACAGAATTGGGGAACTATTTGGGAAGAAATAAACAGGCTGACATTACTGCCAAAGCATCTGACATGGCATGCTAAACCAAACTGGGACAGAAATGTAGGTGAGGGTAAGAGACTTGAGGTCATGAAGGAAGGGAAAAAAAAAAAAGGAGATTAATCTTGATGTGATTACAGAAGGAGAAGCAAGGAGGTGATTTAGTTGCATAATGTTGTTAGGCTGATGAAGGAGGTGATTTCTGTGCTTGTGTTTTGTGGAGATAGGAGAGTTGGCAGCAATAACTGGCAGATACCAGAGGGGCTAAAGAGCAGAAAGAGGTAGCAATCAAACGATTGAGTGATTAGGGTTTGGCAGAAACTGTCAGACTGTACAATGGGGGATACTGGATAAAGGAAGAAAAAAAATGGCTTATATTTGGACTGGGTTCTGGTTATCCTATTACCAGCTTAACAAATTATTATTAGTTTAAGACTGACAGAACCTTCCCAGGCTGGGAGAGAAAGAGCGAAAAGCCTCCTGTCCTGAAATCACAGCAGGGGCTGCTGACCACCCCTCTCCTCTGTCCCCAGGATAACATCAAGCCCTAGCCTCCTTTTAATAACAAAAGGAATGCTCAGCCTGCATGGAAAAGGGGGCAGAGTATCCATGGGAAAGAGAATTAGAGCCTGAATTGGCTGTGAAGGGATGGCATGTCGATCTGCAGAAAGGTTGTTTGTTTTTCAACAAGCAATAATCAGTTCGTTTTCTCTATGTAATTATTGGTTGTGATTACAGCTCCCATTACAAAATAACAGGGTAAGAAAGAGAGGGGGCACAGAAAATGAGTACATCTAAACAGGGAAGAGGGAACGCACTGCTTAAGCTTATCAAAACAATATGATTAAGTGTAGTGCTGGTACAAGCAACAGCCTATCTGTGTCCTATCAGTCTAGAATCTGCAGGTGGTTCTTCCAGTTCTGAAATGAGTGACCAAGGTTTAGTCATTCTGCTTTACTTTTAGGATGACAGTGGAAATGCCCAATTCTTGGGTATGTCTAGAGCATTGATGAAGCATCTTCGGTGCTCATATTTTGGGAAGAGATGGATATGTTTTGCTAAGTGAGCCCTAAATGTCCTCTGGTTGATGTTTGGCAAAAATTTTTACAAGTATACAGCTGAGAGCACTGACATCAAAGGACACAAGCTCATTAGACTCCCTGTGCCTTTTTCTTAAACTAGACTACCATACACAATGCCATCCATGGCTAGATGCTATATTGTGGAGTTATGTGATAAAGTAAGGAAAGAGGCCAAGAAAAAGAAATGCAAACTTCCTTGACAGCATGAAGTGTGCCTATGTAGAGGAGTTCTCAAAGTGAGCAGTTGCTTATAACTGAACTAAATGCAGGCCACACAAGACTGCCCTGTGTTTTTACAAGGGTAAATTCTTGTACTGAGTTGTTACAATATTATTCCTGGTTTTCAGACGAGGATAGCTACAGGTAACAAAGAACACCTGCTGATTCAGAGCAATACTGAATGCTTACCAAGTCTGCATGGCAAACATTTGCAGCATACAGAAGCAGAGGCAGGCCACAGTTCAGGGATGGTGACTGGACTGTGGGTAGTAATGACCAAAAAATACCTTGGAGGGTATTTTGGAGGGTATAAAATAGAATCAGTATGAGCTTCCAGTTACAACATTGTGACTATGGGAGTGAGGTGACCTATGAGTATATGATCAGAGAGGCTTGATCCAATGCCTGAGGGAGGAGTGAATATCTAGTTCCATTGCAGCAGGAGGGCTCCAATGCAAAGTGGTCCAACACTGGCTTCAGCGCAGGGAAGCAAGATTTTTCCAAAGCCAGAGGAGTCACTAGGAAAGGCTGACACAACAGGCTCTGGAAATTCAGGATGTAAAATCTCATTTCTCCTCCTCACAGGGTTTCCTGCTTCCTGCGGAGTTCAATTTCACGGAAAGCTGGCCTGGAAGATCCTGCCTGTCAGAGAAGACACGGGACACTGAAAGGATGGCTGGAATACGCTGTAGGGACAGAAGCAGATTCCCAAGACAGGTGGACAGAACTGATACTTCAAAACTGTGGCAGCATGCATGTGTGTTCTGCCAATGACCAGGCACAACAAAAATGATACAGCCAGCAGGAAGATGAACCAATACATAGACTGTATTGTAGACACGAAGGACATTCCATGAATGATCGCTGGGGGTACAAACAGATCAATCAGCTGGTACATAATTAACGCCACCCCCAATGATCTCACAAAGGACATAACTCGGCCCACAACAGGTGGTACAAACAGAGACCCGAGGTTTCCCACAGTTGGCATGGGAAACAGCCAGACCAGCAATCTAAACACATATCAGAAAGGTGACCACATAGCGACTCTCACCCGATCGGCCCGTGTTCGCAAAGGTCTTAAGCAGACTGGGGTCCCGCTCCAGGGTGAGTCAGGAGGTCTGCCCTGAACCAGGAAGCTCTGTGGAGTGCAGTCCACAGACAGACACTCCTGACTCCCTGCAAGTGGTCCCAGCTTTTATCCCCAAGCAGACACCTGACCTTTGTCAACTCAATGCGGGACCCCTGGGGCTCATTTCCCTTATGGCTCTCCCTGCAGGGCCGGCCGCACCCTGGGGGGAAGCTATAAGGCAAACTCACCACCTCTGAGTGAAGGGCTGTGGGAATCACCCATATGTCAACCTTAATTTGGGGGCTCGGGGTTCAGACCCCAACATTTCAATGTGTTAAAGCAAACAAACAGCTCTGCCTCCCTGCAGGGCAGTGGCTGTTTTACCTTTGTATTTGTCACCAGTGTAGGCACTGGAATACTACTTTTCCTTTTGTTTCTGCAATGGATGAAAGTTACGAAAAAAATGGAAATCACCAGAGAACAGTTAGGATAAAAGTACTGGAAAAGTGACAGCTTACAAAGCTCAAGCTTGAAGATGAATATAAGAGGAGTCTTGATCATGATATATTAGTACCTACAGTGGACCATAAATCTCGTAACAAAGGGACTTTCAATTTATCAGTCAATGATGTGAGAGGAATCAACAGGTAGAAAACTGAGGTTAAGAAATCAGTAACACAAAGAAAAAGTAATAAAAAGGTGTCGTATTTTAGTGAGAAGGATAACCATGGGTACAATCAACCAATACTTTGATGGATGCTTCATCATTGTTTATTTTCAATCATAACAAAATGCTTTTCTGAAGACAGTGTTCCAGTTCTCTTATGCTAAATAGCTGATGCTGGCCTTAAACTATAAAATGTTCTTATTTGCATTTATTTGTTAAGCAAGAATGCTATCCTGTTATCATCTAACTTGGTTTTGCTACTAAGTTAGAAAACAAAGCAGGCCCGTAGATTTTTACTTTTTCTGGTTAAAATATAGTTTACAAGTATAATTCATGCTCAGTGAACAAGGGATTCCCTCTGTTGTGAGCATCTGACAAAATGAAGCAGCATGGATTGCAAGATGCTAGGTTAAGCATCAGCCTTCTTGACATAGTGTCAAATTCAATTTATGCTGAATGATTTGTTTGGAAATTAGATCAAATTATCTTAAATGGGTCATTCCGGACTAATAGAGCAATACAGGGCACTGTGTTTGTTGATGTTTGACCCTGATGTTCCAGTCATGCCAAAACGTGTATGCACTACACTTCCAGCTTAATTCACATTGCACAGTGCCCTCCTAAATGCAGCGCTCAGAACAGGTGATAAAAGGGCTGTTGGTATTCCAAACGTCATCAGTCTTGCTGATCTGATGCAGAAAATTACTTCTGAATTTCAAATTGACAGAATATTTAAAAATTGTTTTCACTTGTAGGGTATGACCATCATCACAGAACCATAGAATCATAGAGTGTCTGGGCTGGAAGGGACCTCCAAAGGTCATCTAGTCCAACCCCCCCCTGCCATAAGCAGGGACATCTCCAACTAGATCAAGCTACTCAGAGCCTCATCCAGCCTGATCTTGAATGTCCCCAAGGATGGGGCCTCCACCACCTGTCTGGGCAACCTATTCCAGTGGTCTGTCACCCCCATATTGAAGAACTTTTTCCTAACATCTAACCTAAATCTACCCTTTTCTAGCTTAAAGCCATTTACCCCTCGTCCTGTCACTACAAAGCCTCATGAATAGCCCCTCCTCTGCTTTCTTGCAGGCCCCTTTCAGGAACTGGAAGGTTGCTATAAGGTCCCCCTGGAGCCTCCTCTTCT
>NW_008615135.1:711-1266 GCF_000691845.1 Merops nubicus | reverse complement strand
CGACAGCGAGCCTCGGAAAAAGAGCGTGAACATGACAGAATGCGTCCCGGTGCCCAGCTCGGAGCATGTCGCGGAGATAGTGGGGCGACAAGGTGGGTGACTGCATGCGAGGGGGTGTGGGTGAGCGGGGCTCAGATGCGACACTGGCCGTTCCCATCAAAACTGCAGCCGTGCCGTGGTGGCCAGAGCCGGCTTCCCCCAGACAAAGAAAGTGCAGCAGACCTGATGTTTCCGAGGAGCGTTATGCATCGGTTTCGAGACAGACTTTCAGCTGCCGGGAGGGGAAAAAAAAAATCACGAAAATAATAAAAATCCCTCCTTTCCTCCGGCTGCAAAAGTTAGATTTGCAAGAGGAAACGGGAGGAATAATGGGATCCTCGGTGCTTTCCCCCCGCCCCCCCCCAAGTTAGAAATCGTGGATTATTTTTAAGGAAGAGAAATGGAGTGGGGAAGTGGAACAATGGGATTGGAATAAAGCATCCGCATTGGGGAATGTGGCTCATTCGGTACAGCCGCTGCTCCTCACCTTCTGAAGAACTGATTTTATTTTTCCGA
>NW_008615135.1:0-680 GCF_000691845.1 Merops nubicus | reverse complement strand
GAATGTGGACTGGCGGGTGTGTTCATTTGTTAAGGCTGATCGCACTTCTTTATTTCTTTTTGTTATTTTATGTTCTTTTGTTTAATTTGTGGTCGTGCAGTTTTTCTGCATGCTCTTTTTTGTTGTTGCTGCCGTTCCTGTGAACTGCACGTTGGTAGTTTTGGGGCAGTTCGCATGGCAGAGGTGTCGGTGGCCACTTGCGATGCCTTTGGGCGTGTGCCAGGGCCATGGGCTGACTTGACTTTGCACGGTGACTCGGGCTCCCGGACGAGATGCCAGGGAGCACCTGGGGTAGGGGGCAATGTGTTTCGGGTGGGTGTGTTTCTTTTCCCTCTCCCTGCCTGCACTCAAATAATGGGTTGTAACCGGTTCTTCCCCCCCAACACCTTCCCTTCCTCCCCCTCCCCTTCGCCCTCCATCTCCCGCATCTCCTTCCCAGGTTGTAAAATCAAAGCTCTGCGGGCAAAGACCAACACCTACATCAAGACCCCGGTTCGCGGGGGGGGGAGCCGCTCTTTGTTGTGACGGGCAGAAAGGAAGATGTGGCCATGGCCCGCAGGGAGATCATCTCGGCAGCCGAGCACTTCTCCATGATCCGAGCCTCGCGGAACAAGAACACGGCCCTGAACGGCACCGTTCCCGGTCCCCCAAACCTGCCCGGCCAAACCACCATCCAGGTG
>NW_008615134.1:0-22483 GCF_000691845.1 Merops nubicus | reverse complement strand
TATATATATATTTGTTTTTTGTCTGTTCCCCCAGGAGACGCCCAAAAGAGAAACAGAGATGGCCAAATTGACAGAGTCAATGAGTGAGTACAAATAGGAAGCTCAATCACTTTCTTTTTCCATCTGTCCCCCTCCCTTACATAATGCCACAGAACTAGAAAATAGTGCTTGCATTCAGGGATCTCATTCAGCCATGTCTTCACACCTAGCTTCATCATAAATCATTCCACTCCTCAAAAAAAAAGAACAAAACAAAAAAAAAAAAGATCCCCCAAACAGTAATTGCTATTTTCTTCATGCATTGTTTAAATCACCTGTTAGGTGATTTAGACTGAAATCCAAAAAAGCAACTACTATGTGTATGTTCTTGTGAGCCTGAGTTTTACTTAAATAGAATGTAACTACTTGTGGATTAAACAAGTGCCTAATTTCCCTGGTTCAAGTTAGTGCACACATTCCTCCACAAGCTTACAAAAGGTCACACTAAAGTCAGTGCATTTACTCAGGACTGTTGCCTGTGCCAGGCTTACCCAACAGGAATTATGCCCAGAAATATATGTGGAAAGCTTTCCATTGATTTCACTAGTTTCTAAGGGGTGTGGATAGTCTTAGGTATGTAACAAACAAAAGGCAGCTTGTACTTCTGCCACAGTATGGGATCCAGTCTCCACAGACTGTGCAAGCTTAAATAAATTGACTTTAAAAGCAAGAAATCTTTTACTCTGCTTAACCAAAGATTATAGAAAGACAGAAACACAGGCATGCATAAGACTCATTTCCATTAGAAATTTGTTTCCAGTTATTTTTTTTCTATGTGCAGGACTGTTCCTAGGGCAGCACTTCCTTGCCTTTTCCCCTCTCGTAATTCAATTCCTTTTGAAATCATTCTCTGTATCTCCCTATATCCCTGCAGATGTCATTGCAAGTCACAGTCACCACTACTAGCTACAAAAAAAAAAAAAAAAAAACTTATTTCAGTATCAGAAACAACCTAGCCCACAAAAAGGTGCTGCAGACCTGGGAGATGCAGTAGAGGCAGCAGAACATCCATGTAGCAATATGCCTTATTCTGAAGTTTTGTCCACAGATAGAGGACACAGAAGCCAATGAGAGCTCCTCTTCCCATGAGGAGAGCATTGCTAATCAGTAGAGACTACAGGCAATGGCATCAGATGCATGGCAACCTACTAATGGGTAGCCAAACTCTCATTAAGGCACTTGATGGAGTTCTTGCCATGGAGGTGTCCATTGTCATCTAAATGTCGTTCTGTCTACCTTTTCTCCCCCATTGTCTGCATCTCATAAGGCTTGGCAAAATTCAGGTTTCTACGGCAGATTCATAGATGAGATTTTCAATTTTTTGAGCTACCAACAGGATCCACATTCCTATATTTTATTCAGTATTCATAAGTAGGAAGAATTATTTCTCTGTAGTGCAGCAAAGCCTAGGTGGTAACAGTAGAAAGGTCAACATTACAATTTAGCAAGACCCAAAAGAACAATGATGCCACATCCTGGTGAAACTCTGCTTTAAGGGATGGTACTTTTGCTCCATTAATCTCTGTGGATGTACAATGTCATTCTTAGAAACATCCTGCAACCCCATCACTTCTCTGGCGTTACTGGATGCTGGATAGCTGTATAAGGATGGATGGATGGATGGATGGATGGATGGATGGATGGATGGATGGATGGACGGATGGTAGTTGGATGGAACAAAGGAAGAACCTGTTATCAAAGGTGGAAGCAGATAAATAATATCTGTCCTATGTGTTAGTTACTTGCTGGGCCTTTGCACAACCTTTCTGAAACAAAGTGAAGGAATCTCTTTGCAAAAAGTGTTAGGGGAAATCAAGCAGACTCTCTGAATGGTCTGAAGAGTCAGAGAAGTGGCCTCTGTAAAACTTCATAACTGATCAGGACCATGAAGTAAAAACTGCACTATGTAGTTCCTTTAGGATTTCTGTTTGTCCTGCAAATTACTTTTATTTGGTTTCTTTAAGATACCAGGTTTCTTAAAAGGATTTACTGCTGCTTTGTATGAGGATTTGTTCATACTTCATGCAAGCTTTTTATGAAATTTTCACATGATTTCACGACATTTTAAAATATTTTTAATAATCACAAACTGCATTGCAAGCTGGAAAGAAAATTCTTAGTGAATGTACAACAGTGCTCATTTTAAAGCTAGGGCAGATTAAGAGGAAAGAAATGGAACCGGGAAAGAACAAGCTGATATATAGTGGAGTTCTGGTTTGGACTGCAGGGCCTCCCTCTTGGAACTGAGGAAATAAAGGCAGGCCTTCAAGGCCTTAGAGGATTTCTAAGGTCTCAAGAAATGGCTTGCTCATGATACCAATATAAAAAATTTACTATTTGCCTTTCAGTTTCACCCCAGAACCCTGCTTTTTGTCTCTTTATTCTGTTCACATCTTTTCACAGTTCCAGAAAAAATAAATCACCTTACCTCAATTCCTCTGTCTTTTTCTCTCTATCAAAACTCTCTGATGAAGTTGACAAGCACTGGTCTCTGCCCCTTCTTCTCCACTAAGAGTCTCTGTATGTTTCTGTGTTAAGAAAATCCCCATACCTGAGATTCACATCACATTGCATGCTAAGGAGAAGACTGAGAGAACACGACACTGATGCAGCAGTTGTTCCGAGTCTCTTATCTTCACCAGCAGAGATAAGAGTCTGTTATTTTTGTCACATTTTGTATTTCCATTGTTAGAGGATCTGTTGCATTGTAGGAAAGATTGATAAAGGGAAAAAAAAGTTTTAATATGTTCTGTCCTATTTCAGTAGGACCTTTATTATTATGATGGGAAAATATGAGGTATAATGGCAGAGCCTTGTATTTGTGTATGTTGAGAGAACTGTCTGCATTGAAAGTTTAAAAGAAAAAAAAAAGTGAGAGGGAGAATAATTTTAATACAACAGTTATAGTGCAAAATAGAAACAAATGTGCTAATTTTTTGGAGATAGTTCCTTAGAGCTGATATAGAAGCAGAAATGCATACCAAATCAGACGACTTTTTGCCCCAAGTTATTATTTTATAACACTTCCACAGAATTAATAGAAAGCCACCATAATTGCATTGAGCCCCAGGGAGCTGTCCAAGAATTTTTTTTATAATGCCTTAAAATCCATATGCATTTTGAAGTTTCTTTATAGCCTGTGTTAGGCAATTTACCTCATATAATCTCAGAATACTTAAAAGCTGAGCGTATAAAGGAAATGAGAAACCAAATTATTTTCTCTGTGGTTTTGGTTTCCTTCTGTCCTTGTTGTTCTCATGCTGCCCATGTACTGCTGCTCATTTTTAACTCAGATGATGCCATCACCTTACCTCTGAATAGCAAAAGTACAGCAAGCAAGTTAGGAAAGCAAATGCTAAGCAGTACAGGAAGGTATCAGATGTTCAGCCTGAGGTGTTTGGTCAATACAAAAACACAGATTGGGAGAAACATGCTGTACAGAGCTATTCAGTCATGCAATCATCAAACATTTTGGGTTGGAAGAGACCTTTAAAGATCATCTAGTGTCACAGTTTACGGTCCAGCCCCTCCTGTGGTAAGTAGGGAGTCTTCAGGAATAATCACTATTTTGAGTACTTTGGGGAATGAGACTTATTACAAGACATTTAGTGAGTAGCCAAATATGGTGATGCCTTGATAGTACCTTAGAAAAATCCTTTTAGGGACCAGTGTTATGATATTGAAAGGAATTTCCTCTCTAGTTCCATCAGTTTCTCCTTCTGCTATCCAGCTAGTCAAAGTGTGCAGCACGTTTCTGAGTTGCTTTTGGGTGAAAGCAAGCTGTCTACACCACAACCCCTAACTGATATCTGTGGGATGTCTACCTTATGTCAGAGGCTAGCTGGTTGCTTCTTTTGAAACATGATGGCTTGCCAGCTTGGAAAGCACCTGCAAAGCTTTCCTCAGGGTCCTGATGTTTCTAAAAACCCTGCCAGAGATGTGCCCTTTGACAAAGATCAAGTGAGAATATGACTGTGTCCCTTCTCTTTCATCCAGACTGAGCTCTGAGGTCTCCAAGTTACTGGTGTATAGATAAGTTTGTACAAACTCTTCTCCCTAAGGTAATGAGGAAGTCCAAAGTCTCTGCTCCAAATTATGCAGAAGCATAGATCCAGTGTGCCATATGATGACTGCAGCATAATCAATGTGTGCTATGAGCAGTGCTACAGGCTAGTATCGAAAATGGGTATGGTTGACTGCCTTAAAGCATTTAAACAGGGAAGTGACATTCAGTTAAGATGTTCCCTGGCAGTAGGGGTACATTAGTACACAGTCATGTCTGCTCTGCTACCCAGTTAACCCACATGATGTACCTGCATGAGGACAGCCAGAGGCAGAAGAGTTGTTTTGAAATACGGATGTTCCTTCATTTGTTGCAAAAATGTGTACTCAAAATATCTGTATATTCACTTCCAAAGGCAGTGAAATAATGAATACTAAGACCTTAGATGACTCCAGATAAAACCTTCTGAATTATGGATGGCATGAATTTTGCTTGGGGTGGATAAAAAAAAAAAAACCAAGCTAACCTGAAAGTATTTCAGGAGCAGACAAACGTGAGAGGGGCTGTTTTGTGATGGAGTGCTTTTCCCAAAAGCTTTCTTGTCTCCAGTGTGTGAACCTGAAGTGTCCCTATTTCTCTCTCACGCTTGTAGAAATGGTTTATAAAGTTAAAAATGTATCTGCTTTGAGCTACTTAAAAGTCACAGCATTTTCAGGTTCATGCGTGCCAGGATAGTCTGGATTTTTTTTTAGCAGCTTTAATTATTTTGAATTATTTTCTTCTGACATGTAAGAAAAATGTATGGTACATTACAGTAGATACATGTCCAATATACTCTCTTTTGTTACAGGACATTATGACCTTCCTACTTTAATTTTTTCCCCAGTACTACACCTTTTATCTTTGTCTGCTGTCCAGAAACCTAACTTTTTTTTTATCACATCACAAGTTTGTGGTACATGCATAAATGTTATCTTGTGTGAACACAAGATCAGTTGCTCATATGCAGAATCAGGACTTTGAAGAACTGATCCAAAAGCCTGAGTTTCCATCGCATTGATCTAGAATACTGATTCCTCAGTCTTGGAATGTATTTCTAAATACAGTTATCCAGTTTGACAATTTCCGATGGTATCAGTATGTTAGAAAGAGCAGATTCCTACAATGCAAAATTCAAGTGCAAAAACTCAAAAGCATTCGGAAAACTCATTAAACAAAGACATTTGCCCAAGTTTGAGGAAGTTAAAGTATTTTATTTTCAAGATAATCAGTTATCCTTCTGTGGTTAGCCTTTTTATGAAGGTGTGCCAAGAGTAGAATAGAGTAGAAAGGCTGTTTTTCCCACAATATGTATTTTTATCATGTCTTACTTTTCAGTAAGAAAGAGTTCTCTTCTCATAGTTATTTCTGGATGAAATTCTGTAGCAAATAATAGGCCATAGAGATAAATGTTTCATTGCATGAAACATCTAATTACTGTTGATTTGATAATGTATCTATAGGTTGATAACAATATTTCAAAATTAACTTCTTAAATCTTTCATCAAAATTCAATTACAAGTAACCACAATGTAGGGGTTTTTTTGTTTGTTGGTGTTTTTTTTGGTTGTTTTTTTTTTTTCATTATTAGTATTCTTGTTATTTTTTCAGAAGAAATTAGCTGATGCATATAATGAAAAGAAGAGAAAGAACAGTTCTATTACCATTAAGTGAAAATACAGTCTATGTTTCATGGTAAAGTTCAAGTTGTGAAAGGAGAATCAGATTCTAAAACAGGAGTTCATTATGCAAGAAAGCAAGAAATTCTATTGTTTCAGTGATGCACTAGCAGGGGCTTAGAACTTGTATATGCAAGAAGAAACAAAAGAAATGTGTCTTAATCAGGAACCTGAATGACAATATTTCCAGTTCTAAGAATACAACATGAAGATTTTTTACTTTGCATTCCCTGACCTTTTAAGAGTCTTCTCTTTCATTTCTCTCTACCAGCGTGAGGGACAGAAATGTTTTTTGTCAAACAGAAACCAAGACTCTCATATAGTCATATGATTCTAGAAGTTTAGATTTTTCAAAAACATATTAAATTTTGATAGCAGTGCTAATATTGCTTTGCTAATCTAAAATCTTTGTGGAAATTAAACTCAAAATACAGATGATGAGATAGCCAAGAGCTAAATTATGAAGGAAGGAAAATTTTCTGGGTTCCTACTTAGGAACAGTAATTAGCTATTGGCTGAATTTTACTGTTTCTCCTGGAAAAACAGTATTTCCTATTACTTAGACCTTTAACATTTATTCTATTGTGGTTGTCATTTTCCATGGTAGATATGTCTTTCAATACTTCTATTACTTCTATTAGCTCAAGACCACCCATTTCTAAAAGAGGCTACAGTCAGTCTGACACTATTTAAGAATTCTTAGTGCCTTTCCGTTGCATTGCTGTGGTCCATGGCAAAGCCAGGTTTTTCAGTCATATGCTTCCCACAGCACTCACTCATCTTCTGTACTAAATCTAAGTGGTCCAAGCACAGAGCTATTAGGTAAAACACCTTCACAGCTTCCCACAGCACTGCTTTCAACGCAACCCAATCCACAATCACATTGCATTAACATCTGAGCAGTGGTAGGGCAAAATTGTGAAACCACACGAGCCTTGGTATGATATATATGTAGGTATAAGACAGGCTTTAGAGGGGAAATACATGCCTGATGTTTCTGAGCTTGATTAGAATTGGTTTAAGCATGTGCAGAAATTTAATACTGAAAGCAGAAGTCACTTCAGATTTTAAGTACCATTGGAATGGGATTGAGTTGCCAAAAATGTCAATAAGGCGACTAAATCTTTTTTGACACAACATTTTCTCATCATACCCTGAATAATACAGGTATGTTCACACCTGGGCCAGTTGGCATTGAACCTTTAACTGTCTATATCCAGCTGTTTGGGGCTTGGTGTCATGATTTTAATGCTCTTCTAATGCAGAGGGTTTCCTTTATTTATTTAACATGCACTTTAATCTTCCAAATCTGCTAACCAACAATGGGCTTCAGCTTGAAAAGTAAGCAGTGTACAGTGTTGAAGGAAAAGCCCATACTTTATATGTAAAGAGCAGGAAATTTGTATTCGCTCAGGATAAAGATGTCATTAAAAATGCTTAATCAATTGTCTTCAGAGAGAGCAAATGATTTGAATCGGATGGAGAAAAACAGGATCAACGTTTCTGAAAGCTGTAGAAAACTGTCTGCCCTGGATCAGGCTTATTGAGCTATCAAGCAGATAAGAGACCATAATGGATTTTAGTTCTGGGAAATAAGCATAGCATGATGAATAACAAAGAATGCTAGACAACAGTTAAGGGAAAAACCATCCAGAAAAAAAAAAGGTATCTGAGATGCACAAGAACAGTTGTTAAACTGGTAATACCATAAATGTATTTGATTTTGAAACCCTTGGACTTCAAAAATGAGTTGCAAAGGCATTCAAAATCAATGAATGGAAAATATCATAGAACATGGTATGATAAACTATTTGATGTGAAAGAGAAATACGCCACTTCATTGGAAAAGGGCCTCGTTGCATTATTCAATATAAACAATGAAAGAAGGGTCTTATCATGGTATTATTGACAGATGTCTTTTAAAAGCCTTGTAATCAAGTATTAAATTAATCCCTAAAGCCAGATTAGATTCCCCCTGTATTTTTCACCTACCTCCATTGCTCTTCAAACATTTGATAGGGGATATGATTCTATGATAGGAGGGACTATATTAACCATATTACAGGCAAAATAATGCCTAAATAATGCCTACAAGTCAAACTTTTTTTTTTTTTTTTGCACAGGGCATACTAATTCAAAGTGTATTATTTCTCAACCATTATCTCATGGATCACGCTCTTTTAAATTGATTTACCACTATTCCTTTTACCATAAAATATCTTGAACTACATGGAGGAGAAAACCAAAAAAGACTCCAGTGAGAGTCATTGCCAACAGTAAGAGAGCTGTTAAAATATGAACTAACAAGAAAGAAGAGACCTGTAACATCTGTCCTCCTTTGAGTCAGTGCAGCACTGTTTTCAGAGACAAGGATAGCAGTGATTGTGCAATGCGGCTGTTCTTCACCCCAGTATCAGCCTGTCCCAGACTTCAGCATTGCTCCTTTTGCTGTCTCAGCCCAGGCATGTTGTACAGGTGTATCACTCTGAAGGAAAGGGAGGATACAGTTGTGTGCACCTGCTGATCCTCAATCCTAGCACTGTGCACTGCATGAAATTCTGTCATACAACAAGATATTGTTCCCTCTTTCTACTATCATTCCTCCCATAAACAATTCCCCTATTTTCCCTCTTCAAATATTTGCCAGCTTGCAGAACCTCTAATTAAACCACAGGATAAGATCTTATAGTCCATTTAAGCATTCAGAGCCTCCAGTCCTAGCTGTTCTTAGCAGAATCCCCTCCACTTTGTCATCGTCATACCTCATAAGAACATTTCTTAATCCACATACCTATACGCAAAATAATGGAAAACAGAAAGGCTTGCACAAAAGAAAAAGAATACTCTTAGCAACAAAGCAGGTGTGCAGCTCTTACTCACCTAATTGGCAATTAAAAATGAATGCTGAAGAAATGTAGTGTTTCCTTCACTCTCAACACAGAAGTAGCTCCAGCAAAGTTACTTTGAGAATCCTAGCTCAAAGCAAGTTGCTACAGCTGACCATCGAAGCTAAGTGCAATCATCAAAATCAATATTCATCCAAAATAAAATCCTGTGTTTCCTCAGAACAGACATAGGTGATTTCAGCCCAATTGATAGAATAGTACCTTAGATAGATGCCTATCTCTTTACCCTTCCTGAGAGCACTGACTGGTGGAGAGGGGAGATGGCAAAAGACAGATATGAAAAAACCTTAATGCCATCACATCTGAGGAAATACTTTTCATAGAGTATGCAGCCTATGAAACACTTTGCTACAAAGTCCTGTAAAGTAGATGAAAAGTTTAAAGGATCTTTGCAGAGATGGGCTGTTGGGCTACAAACATACAGTTTAGAAACTCAGACATTAAAACACAAGGAGTTAGAAGGAGATGATCCACTAGGAGAAAGCCTAGAAGAAACAATCCAGTAACCAGTAAAGACTAATCAAAAAGTTCTTCTGTGGATAGTTCCACACAAAAACTTCACAATCTGAAGAAATTGATTTCTGTCACCTATGTACACCACCTACTACCATTATCCCTAGCAGCCCCACATTAGAAGTACCACTCAGCAGTTACAACACAGCTTTCATTGTCTTCCTATAGTTTTAAGGTCAGGTACCCTTTTAATTCAGTGTCAGTATGGGCCACCTGTGTCCACCTGAGCAGTAGCAAGTAAGCATGGCTACAAAACTATTCCTGTATGGTCCCAAGACCACAGAGATCCTGTCAAGTTCCCAGAGGCAAGGTAGTAGCTTACAAAGAGACAGAAAGTCCTTGAGACCTGAAGCTGAAAAGAGTCACTGGCCACTGTTACAGGGGCTTTCACTGAGCCCTGTCCTTCCCTAGATGGGTACTTCTTCACATAACTAGTGTGGGACAGAGAACAGTGTGGTCAAAGAGACTAGAGACAAAATCCACAATATACTTGGCTTTTATAAGCACATTGTTTCTGCATTATCTTCATCTCCAGTGGTGTGTAAGTGATTTGGCTCAGTCCTTGGGTGAAATTTAATTGGTCATTTTATCTAGGAGATCACACCTCATGCTCCTGTTTGACTCTAAATCTGTATCCACGTGTCTTCATGCAGCTCACACTTTATGCATGGAGCAATAGCAGGCTCTGCTCTGCTAGAGCTTATTGTGAATGACTGATACAGAGATGATTATGCTTCCAAATCATGACACTTCAAATTACCATTTTCGTTCATTCACAAGAACTAAATTCACAGAATGATTGTCATCGTCTGACATATTTATCATTGTCAAGCTGAGCCTGCTATCTCTACATCACAGGTTTCTTCTGTTACTCCCAGGAACTCATACAATGGAGTCACATCACATGTCATGAAACGTTTGCTAACCTAGCTGCAAATCAGAAGGACAACAAATAACGATTACTTGTCCTTAAAAGTGGCATGTTTTTGTTGAGTCTAGAAAACCTATACTTTCACTTGAAAGCTTTTGAAGACAGTTTAAATATCTTGTTCTACTCTATTTTCTAGTATTGTTTGAGTAGTTATTTTAATGACAAGGAAAGAGTAATTCCCTCTGAAACCTACTGAAACATAGGATGGTATACTGGCTCACATTTCCTTATCTTTTTTTTTAATTGTTATTAAAGCAGAAAAGAACTATATACAGGCCTCCTGCGAAGACAGTTTTGTTTCCTATGGCATATTGCTCCTGCATGCAGTTGAGTGTCTTTTCAGTGATCACACTATTATTTAGAGGAGTAATACTATTTAAGGCACAAGTAACTCATGCTGTTGTACTAATTTGTGGATGAATGCTGAATATTTTTAGTACCCATTAAATCATATGCGCTGGGCTGTAATGTTTAAAAATGAATTCGTGAAAAACATGATACAAAATCCACTAATGTGAACAGAAAAACTACTGCTTTTCTGCCTCTCTGACATTATAGGTGCTCATGATGTTAATATGAAAAGGAAGGAGAGAGACTCATGAACTCGTTTAAATGATTTCTTTATGTCAGTAAATTTGATCCCTGCAATAAGGTATGACCTAATTGGCTGCTAGTCAGGTGGAACAGCCCACAAAGTGAAAAGACTGGCAGTGTCAAGGTCTTAAATATTGTGTTACCATGTCTTGAGTATTTGATAGGTTTTTAAAAGCTGGTATCGCTGTTCATTCTGTGCCCCTTACTGCAAGAGGTTCTGCTCTGGCTTTTGCCATGCAGCTAACTGAAGTTTACAGAACTCCTAGAGGCTGCTGCTTTACACATCTCTATGGTCACTTTGAGATAAGATAGATAAGTCCAAATGGTAAGCCTCCTGGTCATGAGGAGCCTGACTTGAAGCTGTGGATAAACATTGTTAGTGGGAGGGATTAACAATAGGATTTAGGATCCTTTCTGTGGAAGTGGTTTAGTAAGAAATGGTGTGTAAAAACATTTACATGTGGGCCATTTGCAGTGGGTGTCAGTTCCTCCTCCAGACACCACACCGTTTAGGAGCACCTGGTTGAACCCCTCTGTCTCACGAGTAAAGTCCAATTCTCCATGAAACATTTTACTCCTGCATTCTCCCATTTCGGACACTCCATCTGTAATCAAACCCTTCTCTTCTCCCCACCTCCCACCTTCATTTCCAGATCCTTCACAAAAGATCTTGCACATCTACGTCTTCCAACTCAACAGCAGAAGGCCTGGAAATGCCTCTTTAAATGCTGCTGAAATTGGTCAGTGGGGTTTTTTTTGTTTAAAGTTGTTACATTGAATGAGTAATAGACTCCATAATAGTATATGTCTTAGGAAACTATGGTAAAATTCCAAGGCCTATCATTAAATTCAGTAAAGACCTTACCAATAAACCTTGCAAGTGTTGTTGGTTTAAATGCAGTTATCCCTTTTCCATGGCAATAAACAGTTGTAGCACAATAATTTAATAATTTAAGAATCAGAGAAGGCTAAAATGCAACCAAATTATGCAAAATTTATAATGTACAAGGAAAATGAGTGCTGAGAATGTGTGTTTTTAAGTTCATCAGCGCTGTTAGATGATGATTTTTAGTTTTAAGAAATTCTTTTCAAACTTCCTTTGGAACAGAAGAGAGGTATACCACTGTGGCAAAACAATTTTTTTTAAATACTAAAAAGAAAATACACTGAGAAAGGAGCTGGGGGAATCTCATCTCTATCAAGAGATTATAATTTCAAATTAAGTCTGCATTGTGTGTTACTATAGAAACTCCCATTTTGTGGCATGTTTGTGGGGAAAAAGTCAAAAGTTGCATTTTAATGAAGGCAGATCACGCATTAGTTTCCTCAGTAAAGTAAAATAAAACAGAAGTTTCTATCAGAAATCGAAGAATTACTAAAAATAAGGTGAGCTAGTTAAGGTCATGGAGAAGGGGTATTAAATCCTGAAGTGGCAATATGTCATTTCATTTTTCAACACTAGTCTCCGCCTTACAGATTATGTATTAGATACTGCGGGTGTCTGATGGATTGAGAGGCTTGTTGCCATGGCAGTATTTGCTGCTTTGCTGGTATTCCCTACAGAAAGTAAAGGATTTTTTTTTTTCTACTCAGTTAGACAAATTGGCTATATATAGCAAGAGATGTTGGAGAACTGAAACAGCAGAATCTAGAGGGGGGAGGTTTGGGGGAAGGACTGACATTTATAAGTCTTAAAGAATCACAAAAGACCACATATCGGTGAAAAGTGAGGGGGACTGCTGAAACAGGGAAAGAGAGAAGGAAGAGAGAAAGGAAGGGGGAAAGGAAGGAAAGGATGGAAAAGAAGGAAGGAAGCTCATATCATACATTCATAGCATACCTTGTCTTTATGGGCAGGGAGGCCAGTAAAGGAGAACAGGTTGAGTTGCCTAAAATAAAGCTACAGCTGCTGTTGGTTTACTATGCTTAATGTAGTTTATATCTTCAAGGAGAGCTAAGAGGTAAAAACCTATAAAAGAGGGGGGAGGGAGGAAGGAATTTCTTACCACTGAAATTATCAGTGTAAATTGCAATTTCAGCTCCAAATATAAACTGCCTTCTTCTGTTCTTTTTTTTTTTTAGTCTTTGCTCACTGCATTTTTAAAACAAGGTGTTGATATCATTTCCATCCTCCTCCTGGCACAGTGAAAGCAAATGTGCTTCAATCAGATGTTAGGGAGTACTGTCTCTTATGTATAGTTCAGTCTGTTGCTTGGAGGTGTGGGAAGAGTGTGACAATGTGCTTTCATTTAATATTAGCCCATCTCAGCCAAGCATCTATGGATTACTGCAGAGGAAAAATAAGACTGTTTTGTTTTTTCCTCTTTTCCACTCCTGTCCCTTTTAGACACAGAAATGTGCCAAGTAATCTACAGTATTTGCCCTGAGGCTTAGAAAGATGCTATTCCAATAAAACTGACCAAGCAGTCTTAACTGTTCTTAGTGCTAATTCACTTGGCATACCCCTAACCACTCTTTCTTCCTTCTTTTCATGACAGTCATCCATTACAGTTTTTCATTTTCAGAGTATCTGACACACTGCCCTGTACAAAACACAATCTGTGGCAAATCATTAATACAGATCTTTCACCAGAGAGTTCACACTTAGAAAAAAGAAGAGTGCAACAAGGAATAGGTACTTCAGTGACCACAAGTGACTGTCAATTTCATGACTATGGGACATCCTGAGGAAACACACTTTTAAATGATGCAGGGTCAACAGACAGAGAGAAAAAAGCAGATCTATAATGAGGATACAATTTCTTGTGCTTTCTGAAAGGCAGAAGAAGCTTCAGTTTAATAATGGAAAGAAAAGTGATAACAGAGAGACAGAAAAAAAAAATGGAAAAACTATTGCAACAGTGAACAGTGGAGGGGGATGTAAGAGTATATGTGTGCAGAGGGGAGGAAGGGGAAATTTTAGCAGCAGCTTTACAGACTGTGTTTCACTCCATGTATGTTACACAGAGTGTATATTACAGCAGTTTTGGTGATGTGATTAGATAAAAAAGGCATATAAGATCATGATAAAAATACTTAACCAAGTGGTGAAGAAGTGAGGGAAAGCCAGGAGAATGAAAGATGATACTGAAATGATGAAACGCCATAGAGATAGAAATAACAAAGCCCTCCATTCACACCAGTAACTAGAACTGGAAATGAAGACAAGAGAGGTTTTTTGGAAGGGAGGATGAAAGTAAAAAAATCCCTTCCTAGACATATTAGCATTCAGATGTCAGATAGACCTTAAGAAAATTAAACTAGAAATCAGAGATTTAACTACAGTTCAATAGAAACAGAGAAGTTGGGAGGGGGAGGGAAAAGGTGAGAATCTTAATATCCTATTTTCACCTGTACAAGCTCATAAAATCCACATCTTTTTGAAAGTATAGGTACTAGAAGACAAGTCCTCACATAACTCACCGTTCGAAACCACCATGCAGAGGGGTGGGGGACAATAAATAGAGATCAGAAGTAGTGAGACTATTGAGAGGGAAGCGATCGGGTGATGACAGAGGTAAACTTTTACTATCATCACCAGATGTATATAAACAACACGGTTGTTGAATCAGAGATTGCTCGGGAAGGAGGAGTTGCCTTCAGGTACTTTGATTAGTTCTGGTTTGTTTGGGGTGTTTTGTTTTTCTGTGGGGAATACTGTATCTTTATCAATAACCCACAGAAAATAAATTTTAAAATGCAGCATGTTAAGGAAGAAGGCATAGTAGAGTCATCAGGAATGAATGAGAGTTTGTAAAAAAAAAAGGAAGAAGATTAAAGGAGCTCAAAAATGGTTGAAATCCAAGAAGAAAGAGAAAGAAACCTGTCAGTCAGAAAGAGAACAGTACAGAAAATTCATTATAAACTTACAGAAGCATAGAAGGGATTGACGAATACTTTTACTAGAGCAAATACATTTAAAAGTCTATTAGCAAACTGATCAGGAGCATTTTCAGAGGAGTAGCTCAAGTGAATGCTTTATAGGTGTGACAGAAGACAGAAAATTAGGGTTCTCTGAGGTGGCCTGTATCCCTTTGGAAATCCTAAGTCACAGTGTATCTCTTAATTATCAGCACTTAGCATTTCAGAAGTGTTAACTACTTAATCATCATCATCGGTATGTTGCTGAGACTTAACGTTGAGGACAAAGCCATGCGCCCCACATAAACCATACTGTCCGCTTGGCTATGAAGCCAATGGGTATTGTGTTTAAATAATGCTGTACACCTGAATATACAAGAAGTTTATTTTTCTTAGGCGTGAACAGTGAGGATGTTAGGTTTCCTCACAGGGCTCCAGGTTACTCTGCCAAGATTTTCAATAGAAAATGTAAAAAAAAATTGACCAGAACAAAGATCTGGATGGGATATATAGTATCAAGCATTCCCAAGGTGGCAACAGAACAACAGATGTGGTGTTTCAGCTTTTGTCTCCCACCAGCAGTGGGGAGCTATTAGAGAAGCATCTGTTATTGATTCACGCTGCTTCAAATCCATTTATACTGTCTGGTTTGGGAGCCATTATAATTTACAGTCTGTCATGTAAATTGTTCTTGGTCTGTGAAATATTGATCTATTAGATAGACATGCCATGCATGCACACTGAACACACGGACTCAGAATCCTTGGGGAGTTTGCCTTTTAAACAGCAGATTATTGCCCATGTTCTCTAACTAATTCTACAAACTGCTCAGTAATTTCAAGCTTGAATATCCTTCTCAGCTCTCTTCCCACATAACTAGAGGTAATATTTGATGTACTGTGGATTAAAGACTCGACGTTTTGTTTTTCATTTAAAATAATTTTCATGTGTACAAAGTATTTCTTAAATATCTTATCTGGAGATATATATATATATATATATATATATATATACACACGTGCATATATGCACAGATTTGTGTGTATATAAATGTATACATATATCTTACACAACCTTTCATTAGCTTGGAGGAGGTGGTGATGGACTGACTTCTTGGGTGAGAATTTGTTTTGGCTTTAAACTTGACACTGCCAGTAACATAAAAGAGAAACTGTGCAGCTGACTTGTAAATGACAGTAAGGTATGAGAGGAGAAGGGAAAAAGCAGTTGTCTCTCTACATTTTCTGTGCCCATCAGTCTGCAGTGAAAGGTTTGAAGCAACTGTAGTTTCCAAGGACACTCGAGCTCGGAAGTGCCAGTACTAACATGCTCAGGTCACACCACTTGCTCACATATTTCCTCCTGGGTTGTACAGTGGGACACTCAACATGGTGTCCAAGTACTTTGCAGACAGTAGATGAGGTTATTTCTGTCTCCACCGTGCAGAGAGAAACTGGGATGAGAGCTCAGACTTACCTGCCAAAGGCCACTGGACTAACCAGAGATGAGGCCTACAACTAACGATGTCCTGAGCCCCAATACATTTGCATCCCAGCTGGCCATCTGCCAAAGATGTTTATCCAAAACAATGTCAGTTGCAAAGGCTTGGTAACTGAGATTAAAAACAGAATCTCCAGGTCTCAGATGAGCACCCAGAAAATGAAGAGTATGTGGTTCTAGTGACAGCCAACCATAACTTTCATTAAGTGTTTATGTAAGCTTTCAGAAAGGACTATTAAACAAGATTTAGGGAGCACAAACTAAATGACCATCTAATTATTTATCACCTGTGATGTGTATGAGTGAAAGAGAAGTGAGATGTACAACCAGACACCTTTTTCACTGTGTATCACTGATTCACACACTAAATATCACTTGTTTTGCAGATAGAGATTTCCCAAAGAAAAATCAAAACACAATTAGAGATAATACCATATTATAAGTACTCATGTCCTATTTTTGATAACATTGTGGCTTTGAAAAGATATTTTAATAGAGTTACTTTTTTGTTACCAGGCTTCTCCACAGTACCTATTTCTCATCAGACTGTTCAGTTTTTTGTTTTAAAAGAAGTGAGGTGCTGGGGCAATACACCCAGAGCTATAAACCGCTGATGGATTTGGAGGAATGCCGCCTTTTGACGTGGGTATAAACCGTAGGCAGAAAGTGGCAACCAGAAATCATTTACTGAAACAACACAAGGGAGGTTAACATCAGGACAGAACAAGGGACAAATAAAGGTCTTCACAAAAAAAGTTGCACACAGTAAAACTTTTTTTAAAAAAATACCCCCACTCAAAAGAAACGGGGAAAAAAATGAAAGAAAGGAAGCAGTAGAGAGATTGTTACCTCAGCATGACAGATGCCTGCACTGCTGTAGGGGTAGAGAAGGCTGTCAGAGCCTTCTGCACTTCCTATGGTGGCAGCTGTTCACTGCACTACAAATGTGTTCAGAGAAAATTCACGTTCTTTTCTTTTATTTTTTGGATTAAATTTCTGGGCTACTTCCACCTACTAGTCCTGTAAGAATAAAGAAACTATTAATCATAAATTGAGACAAATCTACGTGACAAGTGGTTATTGTTAAAATGTCTGTTAGAGATTTAACACCAAAGAAAGGTGATCTGGCTGTGTATTTGCCAAAGTCATCCGAGTGAACCACTGGGAACATGTTCTTACAGATACAGTGGAGAAACACATTAATTTTTCATTTCTTACTGCCTACAGGACAGATAATGCATCACTCAGTCTTCACGTCAAGGTGAGCAACACCATTTACAACAATATATGACAACAAGCACTAGAACACCATCTGAGTTTATTACGTATAGAAAAGTGAAATGATTTATCAAACTTTACATGCTAAAAGATCTAAGAGGAGTATACCAGTTCACCATCTCATTGAGAGAAACAAAAGAAAATTTCATCAAATCACCTAAATCAGTTTCAGGAAGAGCTAAGGATGTGCCCTCTTACATGGTTTCTCCCCAGGGTGGTGCAGCAGAAAGCCCCTGCCTTTAGAATTACAAGGTCTCAGTGCTGCTAATTCCCACAGCAATCATGAAAAAATGCAGCAACTATTCAAAGGTTATGATTTTGTATCGTGTCTCCATCTAAAAATTCAACATATTGGTATGTTTTTATCTCAGACTTGAACTAATGGAGCAGACCTTTATATTATGATGAAAGCAATAAGAATTTCATCTTTAAATGATCTTGAAATATGTTCACATGGTGAATTAAGAAAGTTACCTGTTTGGAAACTGGATTCCAATGTAAAGAAAGTCCATTTAACACACCAAATAGATCTGGAGTCACTCCAAGTGCATATATATATACAGGGTTTAAAATAAAAAGGATCAGTTAGTTCTTCCATAGTATTAATTCATACAAAGTACATCCTTTCTTTTTTGTAGTGTCTCCCCCCAAAAAAAACTGAAAGTATTTAAATGGACTACAGTACTTTAGCACCATCTTGAGAATTAAGCAATAAAGTTAACATAGTATTTTTTTACTGCTGCAGCTATTTCCTCTATAGTAGTGTAGAAGACTGATGGAGTAACTCCTTGTTCTTTCTTTGTCTAATCATTACTTGATGTTAGTTTACACTCATATCATTAAATGCATCCCCAAAGCAGAAATATATGTCACCAAATTTATTATTTTCTACTAGTTTTATTAAATAAACAGTACAGTTAAAATGAAAGAAAGCTCTGCAGCTACATTAGCAATGCTTGAGTTGTCATTTTAAGGTATATTCTAATTTCCTTCTGATGGAAGGCAGTACAGGAAAGTTATCGCTCACATTTTTAAAAGTTATCAATATTATGAAGATTGTGAAAACGTAAGAAGTAGGAAATGTTACGCTGTATAGTGTGTAATTATTTGTTCCAGCTTCATAATAGAAATGAAATGTTCAGTGAAAAATTCCTCTTAAATATTATTTTCAAGCCTTTTCCTATAAATAGCCAGCCAAAGCATTCATTTCCATTCCCTTAATGCATTAGGAACAAAAGGCCACTCAATAGTAACTAAATCTTTTAGAAATCTTTTACCTCCAATATGCATCCAGACTGAAGCAGTGCTCACGAAAACTTGGTGTCCCATTTTTGAAACACACATAGGTGTGTACGTACACAGGCACATACATATACACACAAGACAACATTTCTAATTATTCACATTCATTACTCCATATATCTGAGTTTACTGGAGAAGTAGCAATGTGGCATTACCAAAATTAATCATGTGTTAGCTGAAATTCATTTCATGCATATTTCAGCAAAGTTGTATAGGCAGTACTTCAAATCACTGATGTCTGGGAGTTTTTAAACTTCTGATTTAGTGCTTATGTAAATGCAAATACAATGGATAAAGCCAGGAGCAGCTGAGAAAGATGCCTTGCAGGTTTCCCCTGACAAGTTTGACTGTACACCTCATCCTCGTGCTCCCATATCCCTCCTGATCTTGTCTCAAACACGTGGTAAAGAGCAGTTGATTATTCCAGCTTCGCATCTCTGCAGGACCACTTGCAAGTTACCTTGCAGGGCTCATTTTAACACCTACAGGCTGTCATTATTTCCCAGCAGTGCAACCAAGCAGAACACGAGCAGTGTGGCGGTGGGCATGGTGGTTCTCAGGGCAAACAGCTGTAAATGTGAGAACTACCAAGGAGCTCTGTCTTGTCTCAGTGTGCGTTCTTAAGAAGTTATGTGCACATATTCTTTGTCCAGCCTATAAAGCCCATCAGTGTACTTTATGGAGACAAGGTGAACAAGTGCCTGCCCTTCCATCATGCTTCCTTGCCTTGTTCTGCTTCCAGCATAGCATTACTCATATCACTGAGTAGCTGGGAAGTATGGCACCAATGCTCTAACAATTGAGGTTCCTAAGGAAAAACAAGTCCTCTCTGATAGCTTTCCATCTGTCTGTGTTCCTTCATCTGCTTCTGCACCAAGGAAGCCCACAGAGTTGTATTACATGCCCACACTATTTTCTAAGGACAAGTGCAGAAATTACAGTTGGCTTATGATGCATTTTGCCCTCAGCTGGGAACATACAATGTGAATCATCAACTTTTTCCTCTTTAAGTACTTTCCACACAGGAGGTGGTTACATCTCCCACACCGCTCAGAATTTGGCATGAATGTCTCAGTCTTTGTGGAGAGCCACCACTCTCCTGTGTCTTGTCCTTGGTTCACTTGTTGAGAGCTCCCTACCATACCATTGACAAGACTGGAGATGAAAGGGACAGGAGACTGCATTATTCCCCCACCACACAAGGATATCAGGTTTTCCAAAGAAAATAGAATATTCTGGTGACCGCGCTGTTGACATCAGTAGTGAGCAAAATCCTAAAGTTCTTCCAAAAATCCTTGCCTGAAAATAAACTCCAGACAAAAATGAAAAATAAGCATTCACTTCAGTTACACAGAAGATAAAAGGTGCTTCTTAAATCAAAGGTTCTTCAGAAGCTGTTACAAGGTCTATAAATAAAGAGCTACAGGTCTATCAAAAGCCTCTTTGGTCCCACTCTTCCCATAGGGATCTTAGTTTCAGAACTCATTGCTATGAAAACATGAACAGGTTTCTTGTGATGGCAGTGACAGTCACTGATCCTGAAGTCATTGCAGCAGCATGCGGGAATCTGTGGCACTTTATATACCAACATCAGATCTATAATCTATGAATGAATTAACAGACAGAAAATAAAATTATGTACAACTACAAACCAAAAAAAAAAAAAAAAGAAAAAAAGAGCACATTCTCATTTGACTGGTTCCCCTGGACCCAGTATCCCTCAGCAGAGCTACATGTCATATGTCTAGGTCTAGAATTTCCCCTGCAAGGCAAAAACACTGTGCCTCCAACAGTGTGCCACCTACAATACTGACAATTGCTAGGAGCAGAGATGCTTCCCAATTGTAACAGAGGCTGATGCACGAAGGCATCTCTGCTTATTGATCCTGTCCAGAGACCACTTCAGCCGAGCCTATAAACAAAGCAAGTTCAAGGCAAGTCATGTTTGAACAGCATTTGCACAGTGAGTAGGAAGCACCGAGAAAATAAAATAGGGTATGTTTCTAACTTCTATTATACAAACAAGAATAAAGCAAACAGAAATATACCACAGTGTTTGTGCAAACATTCACAAACTGAGTACCATAACATTTCACATTACAATTGTAATGGCTCTGGGTAGCCTAATACTTTGCTTTGAACATGCACTTATAGTTTCCTCCAGGCTAAAATAGCCAGTTGCAGGCTGGATTTTGGTATTCCAGATTTCATCTCTAAGCTCTAATAACCCTCGGGAAAAGACCAGGGCATAAACTCACCTGTTTATGAGATGCTTGGTTATATTTCAGCAGTCATAATTTTGCTGTTGCTTTAAACTGTGTCAGTAGTTACCTGGTTTAAATTAATTGCTATATTCTTAATCAAATAGTCTAAAACAGAGGTTTAGAACTAACAGCCCTCCTAGCCAGAGTGATAAATGTCCGTGTTCCTTCTGCAACAGACTCCTGAACACCTTGTTACATTGGATTGTTGAAAGAAGAAACAGAATTGATAATCTCAACATCATTTTGACACAAAAATGATTTTTTTTCACAGTAAGAAGAGTCATTCAATGGAACAGACTCCCCAAGGACACAGTAGAGTCCCCATTGATGGAGATCTTCCAAATGTGATTGGACAGGGTGCTAGATAATCTCAGCAGGTTCCCTTCTGCACAAAAAGTTGGACCAGATGATTTTTTGACATCTTTTACAATCTGGGCTATTCTATGATTCTATTAATAATATTTGAAATCTGACTCTGTCCTTAAGAATAAAATAAAACATCATTTTTTTTAGAGTTGAGTGGAGTGTAGTGAGACAGATGTTGACCATGTGAAGAGCACACCATCCCATTAAGGATCTATTTACCCTTGTACCTTTTTACCCATACCCTTAATTACCTTTTTTCTATTTGTAACTGCTCATACAATTATATCGATTTCATTTGAAATGTAGTCAGAAGACTACATTGCACAGTAGACCCTCCTTTCTGAAGGTCATGTAAGATCACAGCTCTTATTCTGTTTATCAGAAATTAGCCAAGAAAGCATCAACACAATTTTTATCTAATTAACCATTGTAGGCATTTACTGTTTCCACTATTCCAGAACAGACTCTAACGTCCTAATAATGCAGCAAGCTTAAATGATGTGGGTGGACCATTGCACTTTGTTACTGAACTGAAGCCTCAGGATATATCTGCAGTGCAGTCCCTGCTGTGGCCATAGCCCGTGCAAACATTCCCCGCTGGTTTTAAACCAGCTGGTTTAGCCTTGGCTCACAGTAGCCAACAACAGCCTGGAAGTTCACACCAAGCACAAAATCTGCCTGATAAAGTGACAGATCTGGCAGAGGGTGGTAAAAGCTTGTCTTAGGAAAACTAAGGATGCTCCTAGACATTGCTGTGGATATCATCCTCAGGGGCTCTGCCCAGAGTTCTGAGCTGCCTGACAGGCAGCTCTCCAATCACTGCAGTTCACACCATGGTGTTTTCAGGCGAATGATCAGCAGTCCCCCTGGCATTTCAGGCTCAGTCATACCCTGTTATCAATTGAAAATACAAATAATTACTCAAGTGGTTAGTCTAGTCTAAGCAGTATCAGCTCCTTTCCCTTTCAGTGACAGTAAAGCCAGCTCAACGTGCAGGGTCTTGTGTATCCTCTTGTGAAGGTACATCCCTCTTTCCACTGACCCACTGGGGACCTGAGCACCTGTTCCAGGTTCTTCAGGTCCCTTTTCTGGGACCATTAGTCTGCCTAAACACTACACCAGGCAAGGGTTAGAGATACCTTTACAGGTGCACCAAAAGTGTTAAGAAATATGTCTCAAATGCGGCTCAAAGAACATATATATATATA
>NW_008615133.1:0-4053 GCF_000691845.1 Merops nubicus | reverse complement strand
GGGGTTGTGGGGGGGGTGTGTTGAGCTTCTGGGTGTCTCCCCGATGAGCCGTGGTTGGGGGCTGAGGGTGGTGGGGGTGTGGGGCTGTTCCAGGAGCCAGCACAACCCATCCTGTGGCTGTCAGTGGTGTCTGCTGTGCCTCCAGCCTGCATTACACACCCTGTGGGTCTCAGCAGCACAGAGTCTCCACACTTCAGCCTTTCCTCTTCCTCTAGCATCCAGGGGAGCCTCTGCTCACCCAGGCACAGCACTGTCCTCTCCCTGCCCTCAGGACCTTTCTCTCCCGTGTGAAGTCCGTGGTTGCTGCTGTGAACTCCTCCTGCCCTCCTGTGGTGTGACCTGCATGGAGCTCCCCTGGGGAGCTGTGCCCACATCTCTGCCTGCTGCGAGGTGCTGCTGAGCTGGATTCCTGCCTGGGGAGGCCCCATCACGGATGGAGAGTAGCAGAACGTGTGAGCCTGTCCTGAGCTGCTTCTGCAGAGCTCCACCTCTGCCGTGGCTTCCTCCAGCCCCTTGGAGGGCGAGGCAGGGGCTGGGTGCTCCTCCTCCCCACCTCCTGGGACTGGGCCCAGCCTCCTGACCACGGAGGAGAAGAGGAGGAGGAGGAGGTTTCACCTCTGGGGAGCTACACAGCCTGTGGTTGTGGGGATGTGACCCCATCAGGGGTGGGATGAGGACTGTCATGCTCAGGTGACACCAGCACGTGAGCCTTAAGGATTTTGAGGGTACTGTTTTTGGAAAAGCAGTGGCTCAAATTAATCTTCTGTTCCCTGTAAAATGGGTTTGAATGTTTGGGAGTGCCCAGGAGCAGCAGGGGAGGGGTTGCCACATTCAGCTGGTGTGGCTGTGCTGGGTGGCAGCTGATGCAGTGCTGGGGGTATAGCTGTGAGGAGATGGAGAAGAGACACTGGAATGATTGACTGGATCTCATCTAGGAAATGAGAAGGTGATGTTGCAGTGATGATGGTGTTACTGAGTGCCTGGGAAAGCAGCTGACAGTGCACAGCTCATAGAATCCTTTTGGGAGGAAGGGACCTTTAAATCATCAAATCCAACCACCCCCAGCACTGCCAGGTCCCCACTGCCCCGTGTCCCTCACCCCACATCTCCACGGCTTGGGAACCCCTCCAGGGGTGGGGACTCCCCCACTGCCCTGGGCAGCCTGGCACAGGCCTGGGCAACCCTCCAGGGGGAGAAATTGGTCCTCAGGGACAACTGAACCCTCCCCTGGGGCAACTTGAGGCTGTTTCCTCTTGTCCTGTTTGTTGCTTGGGAGCAGAGCCCGACCCCCCCCCCGGCTCCAACCTCTTTTCAGGGAGTTTTTGAGAGTTTTTGTACTTGCTGTTGCAGGGTCACAGAGTGGTCCTGGCATGGTGGGGGTTGGAAGGGACCTCTGGAGATCACCTTGTCCAGCCCACACTGGGCTCACTAGTGCAGAGCAGAGGGGAAGGAGAACCTTGACCTGCTGGCCACACTCTTCTTCATACTTCTGCTTCACCAGTCCAGGTTCTTTCTAGTCCCCATGTGAGCAGTTGATTTTTGGGGGCAGTTTCTTCCTTTGCCAGCTGTCCTTCCCATGCTGATGCAGTTGGGAGGACAGCCCCTCCTGGGAAGGAGATCCAGCTGGGGTCACTCTTCCCCTCGACCCACCACAGTCAGAGGGCAGTGGGGTGGGCCAAGCTGCTTTGCTTTTTGGTTTCCAATGCCTTTGTCCAGCAGCTCTGCTCTACAGGAGCAGGTCCTCAAGGCTGCCCTGTGGATTTGCCCCATAGGTCTTCTCTTCTTACCAACTCCTCTTCTTCCAGAGGGGTAAGGGAATGCAAAGTCACAGCTCAGCTTCTGCTCCTCCCTCTGTGGGATGTGTTCAGGGTGAAGCTCCATAGCCAGGGAAGGACTTTACTGGATGTTTTATTGTCTGCTGGATGTTTTATTGTCTGCTGGAGAACATGGTGCCTTTCTCAGATGCTTTCAAAGGAGGAGGAAGGGCAGGAAAAACTCCAATCCTTGATGTTTTCCTGTTATTCCTGTTCCATGGCCAGGCCTGGAAGGTCCAGCCGGCCTCTTGCATTGCTCTGCTCACTGATTTTAGGAGAAGGTGGCTGAGGAAAGGGTGGTGGTTACACCCAAAGCTCAGATACCAAGGCAGAGGGTACTCCCAGGGGTGTGGTGGGCAGGACGTGGAGCCAGGTGAGAAGGCAGCAGTGCTGTGCTCTCTCCTTCCCAGGCCTGCAGATGGTTTAGGTTTTCACCGTGCTGGAGGCCCACGAGCACGTTGCCTGAGAGTTGTGCTCTTGCTTTATAGAAGTGTGAACATGCCTGAAAGATGCAAACAGGTTGTAAAGCCTCTTGTCACCTCGCTGGTGGAACCATAATGTTTTGCAGGAGCTCAGGCCAAACTCACTCTCCAGCCCTGGTGTCTAGAGGCAGAAAATGGGGGAGGCTGTCTGGAGAAAAAGCTGTGGCAGCAGCTCCTCTGGGTTGGGGGTTTCTTTTCCCCCCCCTGCTTAGATTTTGGCTCGTTCATACAGTTTTGCAAAAATGGGTGGCTACCCATTTGGGTGGAGGTGGGAGGATGGGTGTGGGAGGTTCCTCTGAGTCCACACCACGGGCACGGTGTCAGTGCTGGAGGGTGGCCCCAAGAAATGTGGAGAATTTAGTTGTTGGCTCAGTGTAACTGGAGTACAAAGGTCCAAGGATGGTTCTCCCAACCCAATAATAGACCCAGCTTGAAGTGCATCACTTGGACACTTGCAAAATCAAAGCTTTGAAGTGCAGGAGGCTCTTTGCCTGGACTAGCCAGCCAAGCCCCATCTTAGCCCAGGGACAGTGCCTCCTGCAGAGGGTGTCTGAACCTGGATGGTCTTTCTGTTGTTCTGAGGGCCTGAAGGGAGTCCAGCTCAGGGACAATCCCACAGTACTAAGTTATGAGTGCACAGACTACTGTTAGAGTAGGTCCCTGTGGACGTTGGTTGCTCAGGCTACATAAACCCAGCTCTAAGTGAGGTGGTTTGATATGCAGGTTTGGAAGATCCAGAGTTATCATTTCACAAACTCCAAATGGATTCGTGGTGTTCATAGACCTTGGTGTCCTGTCCTGGAGGCCCAGACCCTACGTCCTCTGGTTGTCCCTGTCCTCTTAAACCCAAGAAACAAGTCTTCCAAGATGAAATCTGAGTAGTAAGTGCACGTTGTACATCTTCATGCTCTATAAGCAGCCTTAACTTGGACTTTCCTCCTGTTGTAGCAAAGGATTCTCTTTTGGGAAGTTCTTATTTCCCATGGGGCAGGCTCAGGGAAGATGAGAAACGAGTCTTGTGAAGCCATGGGTGGGAGTGAAACCTTCCTGCAGCTTCCATCCCATGGACTGAAGAGTGCCTGTTGTGTTTGGGCAGAATAGGTGACATGTGTTGTGTGGCCTTGCTGGATGCTTGGATGGGGTGGGATAATGAGGTTTGGGAAGTGGTTAAAGAACCAAAATGGATCTGGAAGAGGCAGAGCAGATCCCAAGGCAGTTGTTTACCTGGGGGCTTTCTTGCCTTTGTTGCTGGGGGGGGTTTCCAGAGCATGAAATGCTGGTGAATGGTTCAGAATCTCCTGTTCTTTGGGAATTCTGCACAAGGAGCAGCAGCCATTGGGTTGAAGTGGTTTGGGTTTTAATTTTCCCATCCCCAAAGTCAAGTCAAGTGCTTTTTCCTGGCCTCTGAGGTGGAGCATGGTCCCTGTTCAGTGGAGAAGGCAGCGTTGAGACCCTGCCCAGGGTAGAACAGAGGTGCCACAATCTCACTCCAGGACACGCTCCTTGGTGGCCAGTTGGTTTTGCCCAAGGGAAAGGGATTGTGTGCAGCAGGAAGGTGGGATCTGAGAGGACACAGAAGGTCTCTGTGGTGGGCCTGGATCCATGTGTAGCTGAATAAAGATGTTCCAGTGCAAGATGCTTGGTATGATCTCTGCCTGGTTATTTGCTTCGCCGTGGGAGGGAGGAGTTCAGCTCTGTGCAGCAGAGGGCAGGGACTGGAGTGGCAAGAGCCTGGAGCCTCCTCCTCCTCCTCCTCC
>NW_008615132.1:2376-2586 GCF_000691845.1 Merops nubicus | reverse complement strand
CCTGGGTGGGGGTGAGGCTGAGCAGCCGCGCCAGCTGCTCCCGCTCCGGCGCCGACAGGTACCGCTGCTGCCGGAACCGCCGCTCCAGCTCCAGCGTCTGCGCCTTGGAGAAGAGCACCCGCCGCTTCTTCTTCTTCTCCTCGGCCTCCGAGCCGCGGGCGGGGAGCGAACTTTGCGTGGAGTCGGGCAGGCTCAGCTCACGGCCGCTCT
>NW_008615132.1:0-2295 GCF_000691845.1 Merops nubicus | reverse complement strand
TGTTTACCGGGCCGGATTAATCCCAACGGTCAACAAGAGATGTGAGCTACCCCCCGAATACATTAAACCTAACCCACGGGGTGGAGTGGGCTTTTCCCTCCTCGGGGCAGAGGTTCTGCTCCGGCGTCAATCCCCAGGCGGGCACGGCCACTTCGCCGCGCACAGCCCAGGCGCTGGCGGGCTGGTGCCGCTTGTGCTCGCTCTCTGCTAACATGTGATACTGGGCTGCCCAGTCCTTTCACGACTGCTTTTCTGCAGCCGCTCGGTTACCTTGATATCTAACATCCCGATGGGCTTCCCGCATCCATCCAAAGGACGGTCTCTCCCCATGCACACCCAGGTAGACATTAAAGGCCGCGTGTCTGCGGCACAGTTTCTGTGCGTGAGGTGAGACCAACGTGCCACCGAGCCGGGTTTGGGAGCCGGAGCCCGCTCTCCCGTGGCAGATGTAGGCGGTGGCCCAGCGCGCTCCGCGGCAGGGCGGAGGGGCGAGGCACGGGAGTGAGGTCAGCTTTCCTCTGCGGAGTGTGGGCTGACCTGAAACCCCGCCAACACAAAAAGGCAGGATTTCTTGCAACAGTGAAACGGGGGTGAGAAAACAAACAAACAAACCAACCAAAAACCCCAAACCTTTTAAATAATCCGGGACGCGAGTTTAAACGATAAGCGCAGAGAGACGGACGGATACAGCCTGAGGTTTTGCTTTCAGCCATATCTGGGAACATGCACAGACCCACAGGGAAAAAAAAAATAAATCTTTTCTCTCTTAAGCTCGTGGCCGGGGTATTCCTGCTGTTTCATTGTTGCAATTCAGTAATATTCTCTAAAAATCCCATCCCGGATCCCCCCGATCCTTTAGGCTACACACTGGCGATTCGCTTCTTTGCATCTTCCCCAAAGGAAGGGGGAAACAAATAAAAGATAGCTGTGCGGAGATGGCGAATTCCTGTCCGTTTCATACTCACAGGGATAGTGATTTCTGTCTGTTTCTATCCACCCTCGGTACGGCGAGCCGGTGTAGTTGTCCGCTGAGTGTTGCTGGTCAGAGGCTTGCTTTATGCTATTAGCATCCTGCTCTGGTAAATCCAAAATGCTCCTCACTGTAAAACTGATCCTGCCAGATGTGGCCATGGTAGCTTGTGCACACCTCCCCCCCCAAAAAAAGCTATCACCCAAAGCCCCGAATCCACTCCCTTAAAAGCTGCGAGGAGTAGACTGCGCTCAGTTACTGGGGAATCTCCCGGTTCAAGAGGACCTTCCCTTCCATCGCCAGCTAACCCCAAATATTAGTGTCGTTTACAGAGGTGTCCTGTTTATATAAACAGTCCTCCCCGCTGCAAACAGTGCCCGCTTTCAAACCGTCCCTGTCTATAGGATGCTAAGTACCTGAATTAGTCAAGTGCTAAAGCCCTAATGGGAGTAGGTGTAACCCCCCTTACCGCCACCCCCATGAGAGAATAACCCGTTACCTCCCAAAGACAGCAGGAAACAGGCTTCATCATTACATATTCTGTCTGATTAGCCAAAAGTGGGGACAGATAATGGTAATTGTTAGCAGTGAATAACATCTTGGGTGGCATGTGGATGACCAACAACCACCCCCCTCCATCCGCAACCAAAGCCACCAGCGTCCCTTCTATCCGCAGACAAAGTGAATCCTCCCAGGACATCCGCAGAGCCTGCCGAGAGCCCCCTTCCCGCTTCTCCCTCTTTATTTCCCTTGCTCTCTCTTCTCTCTTTGGACCTGGAAGGAATTTAAGTCGTTATTTGTTTGTTGGGTTTGTTGGGTTTTGGTTGTGTGATGGGTTTCTGGGTTTGGCTTTTTATCTTGTTGCAGTTTGGTTGGTTTATTTGGTAGGGGCTTTTTTTTTTTTTCCTCCGGCCTATTTGCCGTTCTCCCGACTGTCATTGGCAGGTTTCCTACCCTCGGTGGGGGATTTTCCACACCTGAGCTATCGGCGGGGAACGCTGGCATAATGTGCGTTTGAGGGGATGGTATCTCCGGGTTTGTTTTTTTTTTCACCTCGCCTGGGCATGGTGGATGGAAGGCGCACCTTTCCTGCGAGAAGGGTGATGGCGTGAACTTGGGTGGAGAAACGCGGGGAGCCCGACACACTGTCCATAAGCAAGAGTGGGGAGAGAGGAGGGGTAGGGGAGATGTTTTTTTGGCACCATTTGGCGTTGTACTAGCCCACGGGCAATTTGTGTGAGTCATTGAAACGATTCCAGCTGGGAGAAAGGGAGAAAAGATCAAACACGGCGCGTTTATTTATCCGCACATCTCCCGTCCCCGCC
>NW_008615131.1:0-971 GCF_000691845.1 Merops nubicus | reverse complement strand
GGGAAATTATCTCATTCAGTACTGTTGTTCAGTACTTCTCTTTCTGAAGTAAGGGAACACAAAGATCCATGAAGGACCAGACGTGGTTAAAACCATTTGTAAAGTGGCAGGGGAAGGAAAGGACCCTTTTAGGTAGAACACACAATGTTGTGCTGTCAGAGTGCTTCATGGCTTTCTTCCTCCAAGAGCAAGTTGACTGCCTCTTTGGTGATGTGGGTGCTTTTTTCACCCCAAAGGAAGGAAGCACCATGCTACAGAGCCCACTGACTCTCCTCCAGCAGTGAGAAGGTAGGCAAGGTGCAGAGACCCACACACTCCATGGGCTGTAACACAGGAAAAAAGGTGACTGACCAAGCTGTACATACTGTGAAACACCTTGTGTCATTTTGGGAGCTAAGTAATACCATTTTGGAGTGAGAGGATCTGTAAATGGATTATTTCCTGTGGGAAAAGACAGAGAAATCCCCCAAAAAGCAGCAGTGATAGATTAAAAAAAAAAAAATAAAAACCCCGCTAGTTAATAGATCACTTGGAGGTGCCCCTTCAGTATTTTAATCTGAATTTCTCATTTATCTTTATTAACCTGCAACTCCTAAGCCAAGGTCCAGCCTTTGAGAGACAGACCAGAGGCAGTCCGAGTGCCTAGGGATGTTGTCCTGAACTTCCTGAGCATTTCAGAGGGTGTTGAATCAGGTTTCTGATGTGCAGGTCTGGGTTTGGAAGTAGAGAGGCATCCAGGAGATGGAAGGTAGTCACCTGATTCCATTGGTAGTTCTTCCATTGGAGAACACAGATGGCCACCAAGATGACTGCAAGGACCAAGACCAGGCAGCTGGGTATCCCTGCAGCTACTCCAACCACCCAGGGCTCGTACTACCTCACAAAAACAGTCAGGTTAAATGCATGCAGTGGGATCCTTTAACTTTGTACTTAGTAGCTGAGCAAGTAGCTACCACAAAACAGCAAAAAAA
>NW_008615130.1:600-941 GCF_000691845.1 Merops nubicus | reverse complement strand
GCAGGAGCCTCTTCAGCTTCTCCATCCTGTCCCTCAGCACGTTGACGTCCAGGTTGGCGTCCTCCAGGTGGGGGTCCAGAGGGGAGCGGCTGGAGGCGGCGATGGCCAAGGTCTTGTTCTCCAGGTCCAGCTGCACGATGCGCTCCTTCAGCTTCTGAATGAGCCCCTGGTCTTTCTGCTTGGCCTTCTCGTAGGTGCCCAGCAGGTCGGAGGCCTCGGAGACCTGTCTCTCCAGCTCGGCCAGGCGCCGCTCCTCCCGCTGGGCGTGCTGCCGGAGCTGCTCCTCCGCCTGCGCCGTCTGGGGGGGCACGGGGCAGGGATGAGCCAGCGGGGGGACAGGG
>NW_008615130.1:0-261 GCF_000691845.1 Merops nubicus | reverse complement strand
GGACAAGAGGAAAGGGCCTCTAATTGCCTTCTGGCAGTTGTCCTTCTGGGAGTGAATGGTCCAAAACTGACCCTCATACTCATGTTCAGAACCAGGTGACTCTGTGGACAACAGTCACTGTGTTGTCACCTCAAAGGTTGCTCCCAAATTCAGTGGTGCCCACCCCCTGAGCAGTGACTCACGCTCCACCTCAAACAGCTTTTGTTTTCCTCCAGAACCACCATCCCATCATTAAAGCCGTGATGCTCTCACACATTCCAA
>NW_008615129.1:393-922 GCF_000691845.1 Merops nubicus | reverse complement strand
CACTGCCCCCCCTGCAGCACCTCGGGCTGGGGGGTTACCCTGCTCCCCAGGGCACAGAGAGGGCACCTTGCTCCTGGAGGGGTGGGAGGGAGTTCTGGGGATGCAGGAGCAGTTTGGGCCTCTCAGTGCAGAGGGGTTGTTGGTCTGGGGGAGGTTCGGTTCAGCTGGGCCCCTGGGAAGGTGGAATTGTCACCTGCCTGCCCCTGAGCGTGCTGGGGGGTGGGCTTGGCTTGTCCTCAAGGGTGGTTCTACTTCCCAAAGGATTTTTCATTAAATCCCAGCCTGGTTTGGGTTGAAGGGACCTGAAATGTCCCCTCGTCCAACCCTGCAGGGACAGGGACAGCCCCAGCTAGAGCAGGGTGCTCAGAGCTTTGTCCAACCTCCCCTGGGATGGTGCCAGGGATGGGGCAGCGCCCACCTCTCTGGGCAGCCTGGGACAGGGGCTTACCACCCTCAGTGTCAAAAATTTCTTCCTTCTCTGTAGTCTAAATCTCCCTCTTTTAGTTTAAAACCATCACTCCTTGTCCTG
>NW_008615129.1:0-339 GCF_000691845.1 Merops nubicus | reverse complement strand
CCAGATGTGTCGTGGTCCTGGGGCGCTGCCGCAGCCCAACTCTCTCCTGCTGCGCTCCCAGCAGAGGGGTCCCCCCCTCGGGGCATTGCTGGTGCTCCTCTGGCCCCGCTCCAGCAGCTCCCTGGCTCTGCTGTGCTGAGGACTCCAGAGCTGCCCCAGCACTGCAGGGGGGTCTCCCCAGAGGGGCAAATCAAAACTTTATTCCAAACCAAGTGTGCCCATCTGATGAGCAAATGACCCTTTTCACTCCTTTCCTGATGAGTGGATGAATCTTCAAGGTCCTGGCAAGAGCTGAGGAACCATGGTCTGGATGGATGCAGCTCCTACAGCTCATGGAAC
>NW_008615128.1:1684-2033 GCF_000691845.1 Merops nubicus | reverse complement strand
TATACAGCCTGACCGGCAAATCAGGCCTCACACAGTAAATGAAGGGACAGATGTCAGAGATCAGACTTAACTCAGAATTGGTGGACGCTGGTAGAAATAATCAAAGGTTTAAACCCACAGAGAACTAACATCTCAAGTTGTCATTGCAGGTCACCTCTAAGAAGAAATGAACACTAACCATAACATCATTCACCGGAGCTGAGAACAATGGACCTGACTCAATGGGAGAGTTCAAGCCTCCATCCACAGAAGAATCAAGATACTGCAGCAACAGCATCTTGACTCCACAGAACACCCTTCAAGAAGAAAGAACTCAGATGAACTGTGCCTGTGAATTCACCTGTGCCTT